>NW_019416404.1:292834-295432 GCF_000390285.2 Anoplophora glabripennis | reverse complement strand
CAGCGATAGGTACAGTTTCAAATTCTTTATTTTATTCTGTGCAAATTCATGGAGGATAACACTGAAGATAATTAAATTTTATTTCACTTGTTAAGTAGGTGTTTTATACAACCCTAAAAACCTTGCTATTGAAAAATTAAAACTTGTTTATTTGGTATGGCTGGATTCAGTTTTCTATAAGCTTTTCAACGAGCCCCTCATGCCTTATGTTTCCATTTGAAAAAAAAAGTAGGGGTAGCTGGAGGTTAGGGGGCTGAAGAAAAATTAATTATTATATAACCGAAAGAGGGGAAAAAATCAAAATCAGTTAACGTGTTTCGGCGTTTTAAAAAAAAATTAACTCATTCAAAAGATATGAATTTTATTCCGTACTTCTGGCCATCCCTGTATCCTACTATATGTATAATTTTTGGCAAATTCAACTTATGTTCTCCTCTCCAAGCACGAAAAATTATTAAAGGCATTCGAACTGTCACCGCCAAAAGTCGCTCCGCCATGTTACAAAACCCTCAGGCGTGGCTAAAAAATATAAAAAGTCCCCCATCAGCCTAACCCCAACCGGCTTGTAAAATGCTAAACAGTCCGCCACCCTAGCACCTTGCCTTGGGAATCCGAGCCGCACAAAAAACTTGACGACAGGTATTTAACCCTCCGCCGCGCCGTCTATAAAAAAAGCCCAGGGCGCCCCTCTAAATAATCCTACCTAATGCATATAAAAAGGCGGCCGGAGGGGTGCCTCTTCCCTTTTTTAATGAACGAGGAGGGGAAGTCACGTGCCGTTTTTTATGCTCTTTGGGCGCACAGGTTGCCTTTGCAGTTCCGGTGTTTGTGTGTGGAAGATTAGCCGTGTAAATGGCTAGGGGTTGGATTACGGTGCAAAAAATTCGCCCCTCTTTTGAAAGCCCGCGTGGTTTTTTATGGTCTTGGGATGTGCATCTACCTGAAGGTAGATGCAGTTTGATCATGGTTCAATTTATTATAAATAGTGCAAACACTTTTATATTTCCACTTTAAATGAGATATAGTACATTTTTCTACGAACAACAGTGAGTAAAGTAAATTGGTTACTACATAACTGTCTTTGTCTGTGTTTGTTTTAGACGCTAGTGCGTAAAATGAAATACATAATTTATGCACTAGGACCAAAAATGGATTTTATAAAATTTATTTTATACAATTGCGATAAGTTGGCTAAATACAGAGTGTCCGGTAACTACGGGGAAAAATAAAGGGTTATATAGAGCAGGTCAAAAGAGTGCTAGTACTTCATATAACTTTTTACCTAGGTGCCATTGTTGAGGAGTTATTGTCACTCAAAGTAAGAAGTTGAAAAATGAATATTGCCCATAATTTCTAAAGGGTTACTTTGCTTAACTTGAAATTTGGGGCATCAAAGCAACTCATTCAAATGCATCTTTGTACATTTAAAATTGAATCAAATATTTTTTATTATACAAGAACGGTTGAAGTTATGTTCTAAAATTTACGCAACTTTGACAGAGCTGTCAAATTTGACATTTCGCTCTCTCAGGCTGATAGCCCTGCTACTTTTCTATAAAAAAGGTATACTTCATGACTTATGAAAAAATGAACGGTTGTCAAGATAATTAAATTTTTGTATTTTGTGTATAGCCACAACCGGGGACACAACGCAACAGAAACAAGTTAAGAATGAAACATAGTGACCTAGGTGCCCATAAGTGTGGTCCGCCTCGCCCAATCCACCTATCTATCACCAAATGTTGCGTTGAGGTAATTTCTAACTTCGCGACTGAAGTCATGAAGTATACCTTTTTTATAGAAAAGTAACAGGGCTATCAGCCTGCGAGGGCGAAATGTCAAATTTGGCAGCTCTGTCAAAGTTGCCTAAATTTTAGAACATAATTTCGACCGTCCTTGTATAATAAAAAATATTTAATTCAATTTTAAATGTACAAAGATACATTTGAATGAGTTGCTTTGATCCCCCAAATTTCAATTTAGTCAAAGTAACCCTTTAGAAATTATGGGCAATATTAATTTTTTAACTTCTTACTATGAGTGACAATAACTCCTCAACAATGGCACCTAGGAAAAAAGTTTATATGAAGTACTAGCACTCTTTTGACCTGCTCTATATAACCCTTTAATTTTTCCCCGTAGTTACCGGACACCCTGTATAATGATCACGTCACATTACAGTAAAAAATTCCCACAGAATTAAAACCTTATGGGAACAAAATTACATAGAAAATTTTCATGGATAATAATAGCGTGCCCTGTAATTTCTGTATCAAGAGAGGTGCATTAGATTTTACTAATATAATACGAAACGTCACATTACTATCGAAAATATTGTAACCACTGTTTCAGAGAATGAAAGCCATATTAAAATGATATACAGGGTGATTCAGTCACAATGCCATTCATTTTAAGATAAGCTAGGGAAAAATGAGTAGAATACGAATACGTGTTTACCTACAAAGGTGTATCGAGAGTGAATTTTTACCGTATTCGGTCATTAACCTAGCTTTTACTGCGTTTTTAATAGTGAACGACAAAAACAGACCTTTTTACCTAGACACATGATTAAATAAGATATTTTTTGCATTTTATATA
>NW_019416404.1:101344-292311 GCF_000390285.2 Anoplophora glabripennis | reverse complement strand
TTTTTTTTTGACGTTTATTGACAAATGTTAAAACTATCGTTACCATGACATAGTTCACATTGTTGGAGGAGGCGAAACACCAAAATGGTTGTACCACGTCGTCAAGAGTATAATCGCTTATCAATACATAGTAACTACGTAAAATTTGTAATTGCTATTGGCTAAATTTCTAATGAATTATATAATCGTATCGAATACCACTCGAGCAAACGAAAATATTCGATTATACTAACCTCCACACACGACGTATATCCTTAAAACACCACTCCAGCTACGCTCTCGTGGTGTTTCGCAGAATACGTCTCGTGACTCAGAAGTATAATCGAATATTTTCTATGCTCTTGTGATATTATAACTGATAATTGTTTTCGAAAGTTAGATTATTTAGTATTTTTAATATTGTTAACGGTTTCACTATGTTTTATAATTGAATACAAGTTTTTAGTATTACATATACCTAGGTTTTCCATTAATTATTCAGTTTGTAGTACGTATATCTTATTTTGTGACTTATTGCTTTTCAAATAATAGTATGGTACTTACCTATTTAAAATGACAGTACGGCTAAAAAAACACTCGCTCATCCGTCCATAGCACTTTTTTAAGTTGGGATCCCCGCACTTTGATTTTGAAACCAATTGCAAAGTTCAAAACGACTGACAAATCAGCTGTTTCACTCCAACTTTCGAACGCATTGTAGTCCACCGGTAGTTAACGGTAGTTAAAACGTAATTTGCTTATTTTTTAAAAAGTCGAGTAATTTTTTTTTTTCAATTTTCTGTCTTTATTAGGCCTTCTGAATACGTGGTTAAAATTAATGACATTATGACTGAATTACTCTGTATGTTAAATTTTCTCAGTCTCAATCACTGTCGAAAATTTCTGTCACTGCCGAGTGAAAGTGAAATCTAATGCTATCTATATAGGTACAATATAAGATTTCCCATTTCTATCAATAATTTCCCACCGTCCTAGGGAATGAATAATAGTGTTGTGATTATATACAAAATTTTCTTGGATAACAGTACCACCTCTGGATCTTCGCATCAAGGAGATGCTTACTGTCAAAAATTTTGTCATCCCGTCTTGGGGGTAAAAACCATTTGGAATCGGGATTACCATATTAAATTTTTGGGAATAACCATAACTCACCATATGAGTTCATCGTCAAGAAATATGCGTCAACAAAAATTAGGTATGACATTTTTAATAGAATATAAGTTGACCCAATCAAAATTCATTTTTGTGAAGCAAGTGTATATGCTTAACTCTACTATTTTTTTTAAATCTGAAGTTAAATTCAATTCATTCAATCCAATCAAAAGAACGATATTACAGTTAAATTACGTTTTCATGTTATGCGTCTGTATTTTTTTGAATTTCAAACTAAACTAAGACTTTTCTGGCCAGTTATACGAACCAAACATTGTTCTGTATATTCCACTACCTGCTTGAAAGTTTCTTAAAAAATTATCATTCATGCATCTAGTTATGCCGCTCTCTTAATCCCTTTGCTGAAGGTACTCGGAACATGAATGAAAAGGTTCTCTGGCCTCTGAAGTAGGCGATGTACATTTTTACGTTTTCAAAAAAAAAGCGGAGGTATCAATAGAATCGAATGCGGTTACTGGTTACTTATGAAAAGGTATTGTTGGATTTTGTAAATATATAAGAGTCTCAGATTTTTTTAAATGTAACGTATAGGCATGACAGGATCTAACATGTTGAATATGCAGGTGATACGTTGATATTTTTCAAATTTCTACGTGTATTCGTACCAATTTTTCAAAATGTCATACCACTTTTGAAAATTCTTTAATTTTAAGTCAAAACATACAATGGAATTGAAAAAAGTGAATATAAAAAAATTTCGTTTTTGTTCAAATGTATAAAAATGTAGTTTTAAGGAGACCATCATATACAGGGTGCTGTATTAAAAGGAATTATTTGAAAATTTAAATGTAGTTGTTGTTTTTGTCCTTAGCACTTAATAATACCTACATCAGTAAACGTTACATAAATAGATAATCTTTTTCCAGCATTTAATATGTACGGGGTGCCGTTAGGTCATCTTAACCGTACAGGAAACAGTTTTTAAATTAAAGTTTTGGAAATTTGTTAAAAAGTCCAGTTTTATAAAAAGTAATTTGTAGCGCACTTTTATTTCTAAAAAATTAAGTAGGCCTTATCTGAAGCATAAGAAAGTATTGTATTTGTAGATAAGTTGCTTTTTTCATATAAGGTGCCAAAAAAATGTTGTTGACATAAGTTATTCGTAATAAAAAATCGAATAAAATTAAAGATAATAATCAACCTGCTTTGGTATTTTTTTTCTTTTTATAAATCATTGATTTGCAGAATTAAAACCGAATGGCAATAAATTTAACATTAACATTTTAATAAAGATGCAGAAATTGAAAAAATAAGGTAAGCCGATTACTTTTGGATTCGGAATTTGAAAATAAATTTTAATTCTGAACAACTTTTCCAAACAAAACTTTTGTAGCTCGCGTGCACAAACACTTACCTACCTTTTTTGTTCATATCTAGGCCTACTTTTTACAAATAAAATTATGCTAAATAATACCTATATTAAAAAATCGTTCTCTAAATTGTCAAATTTTTGCTCAAAAATTTTCCACCATTAACACCAGCGATTAAGATGATATAATAACCATAATAAATGTGATTATTGAGTTCTAAAGATAAAATCAATTAACATATTTCTAATCACTTCTTAATATGAGACTTCCTGTATTATAGGGTGGCCCAAAAAAACGAATATTTTTTTTCGTGTCTTGTGAAAATATGTTAGTTTATCATGTTTTAAGAGCCCCCTCAAAAAATTAGCTCTAAAAAAATTTTTTTAGAGGTCGCTTAAGATTTTTAAAAATTTCCAAAATCGTCAAAAAATAAGTTTTTTAAAATTTTTTTTTACCCGTTATTTTATCATTTTGTAGATTGAAAAAAATCTCGATTCTGAAAATTTCATTCGATATTTTAATTTCTAAAGGTCACTCATAATTATTTTAACTTTCAAAGTAGTGTACCTAAAATGTTTTCGAGCGACCTCTAAAAATAAATATCAATGAACTAATAATTTTTTTTATTGAATTTGATGAACAAAAGAATGGAAATAAATCACGACACTTAAATGTTAAAAAATTTAAAAATTATAAATATTTGATACTCGGTGCGGTAGTAAATTTTGTCTCTTGATTTATTTCTATTATCTTGTTCATCAAATTCAATAAAATAAGTTATTAGTTCGTTGATGTTTATTTTTAGAGGTCGCTCGAAAACATTTTACTTTGAAAATTAAAATAATTATTATGAGTGATCTTTAGAAATTAAAATTTGAAATTTTCAGAATCGAGATTTTTTCAACCTAGAAAATGATAAAATAACGAGAAAAAAAATTTAAATCAATTTTTGACGATTTTGGAAATTTTTAAAAATCTTGATCGATCTCTAAAAAAAATTTTTTTGAGCTGAGGGCTCTTAAAACATGATAAACTAACATATTTTCACAAGACACGAAAAAAAAAATTATTTTTTTGGGCCAGCCTGCAGTGTATATGTTGCCTATTTAAAACTACATATTTGTACACAAGCAGAATGTTCTAACAAAAATAACTTTTTTATACAGGGTGATTCAGGTTTAATCTGGATAACTTCAGGAATCAATACAACAAGTTAAAATAATGTTCATTCATGAATCATGATGTAACTTTTTTCCTAAATCGCACCAAGAGGGGGTAGCACACAAAATACACTTCTACGAGGGGTAGGTTATTATGAAACTTATGTAAGATCATAAAGAGTGTTTGTGTTCCGAATTCCACTTCTATCGGATGAGAGGTTCAAAAGTTATGAGGGAAAAACGGAAAAAAATTCTACTTCAACGCCCCCTATCTCCGAAACGCGATTTAGGAAATAAGTTTACATCATGAATAAACATTATTTTAACCTGTTCTATCGGTTCCTGAAGTTATCCAGATTAAACCTGAATCACCCTGTATAATGGAAAATAGATTTCTCTTTTCAACGCCATACATTCAACTAAAAATATAGAAATATCTAAAATATTAAGAAATGAGCAACTTAATGTCAAATATTCTACCTTAAAAAAGGTTAATCAAAATAATTTGATAACGACACAAAATTAATTTTTATATCATCGAATCGTTTTGATTAAACTAAACAGATCAAGTTAATAAAATAATTATTAAAAGTTATTCTAAGAGTGGCCCCCGAAAGCAATCAGTTTATTTTTTCGATTAGGTAATATTTTGTTTTGTTTTCATCCTTCATATAATTCGAAAACTGCAATGAGCTTGGAAATAAAAAGAATTTGGTTAGGTAGTTCGAAAGTTTTATCAAACTTGTCATTAAGTCAAAATGAAATCCGCGGACCATTTTGATCAAACAGATTGATAGTTCTACACGAGCCCTTTAGTAAATTTAGATGAAGAAGAAATTTAGATTTAGATTTAATAATCTCACTATAGCGACAACAGTAATAGGGAGTCGATTGCAAAATAGAATCCAACAACATGGAACTAATCCAAATCACTTATTCATACACTTAAAAAAGAACCCACGGAAGCCATCAGAATCGTTCAAAACACTTCTTTGGCCTCGTCAACTGTCAGTTACATTTTTAAAAAGTGTTATTGTTGACTTACTTTCCATTTTTCCTCATCGTATTCGATTCTGTCCTTCCGTTTAGTATAAATGACTGTACCATGACGAGAATACACCAACTAGAAGATAATCCATAGCAAAAATCGCTGTATTCGGGTCCTGGTACGTGAAAAAAGTGCCTATCCATCAAAAAGACTGTCCGCCCTCAAATAAGGACTTAGACTGTGGCTTTCACCATAACATTCTGTTTGCTATATCACATTCTAAATACGGGGTAAATAGAATTTTTTCGCTATTATTCATTGCTTTGCCTTGCGTGCCCATTTGAAAATTTCTGCAGTTCGGCGGTAAACGGGAATTTTTACCTAGCTGCCCGCACTCGTAGGGCATATGGCACTGTTTTTAAATGTTGCCACGACCCACTTCCTCTTTTCTTTTTTATCTTTTTGGCCTGTGCGGTTGGCCCGAGTATTTTGCGAAGAGTAAATAATATAGACATTTCATGGTACTTTACTTGAGTCTCAGATTGAAGGGCAGGTCTCGGTAGCTTTTATTTAAGGTGATTATAGCGAATTAGGATCCGAGTATTGTTATTTTTTCGGTTTATATATGACGTGGTAATAACGTAGGCACATTAAGTATTATAATTCTTTTTTAAATGACTCCACTTTTAGGTTGCCCTAACGAGAATTTAATAGAAAAGTGGTATGTCTGTACATGATGGTCTTAAATTATATCTCGTATGTCACTTTTTCACTTTTTTTCGAAAATTAATATTTTTGCGATATCTTAAGGATATTTCAAGATGTGTTATTCATATTTTAAATTTAGCATTCACAACAATGATGTTTTTTTTTATTGTGTAAGGTAGACAGTACATAAGTGTTTTTTCTTCCTATTAATACAGTTATTGAAGCTTTTCACTTTCGAATTCTTTGAAACTGAACCGATCGACTTGAAATTTGGCAGATAGTTAGAGAAAAGGTCAATGAACATTAGTGACATAGCGCCGATTGACACTTCCACCCTGTTGGGGGTTGACACCCTTCTCGGGGGGTGGAAATTTTAGAAATCGATAGAGAATCAAATTTTGAGCAAAAAATATTCGAAGAATTTTTTCGAGAAATCAATAGTTTTTTAGTTATTCACGATTGAAAACTTGTAATTTTGAGTGAAAAAAACACTTTTTAAAAGTATTTTTCGCGAATAACTCAAAAACTACGCATTTTATTAAAAAAGTGTAATGAACAAAAATGTAGCTTATAAATAAACAAAGAAAAATGTTATTTAAAAAGTGTTGTACGTCCTATACAAAGCGAAATATGGTTAGTGGAAGGGGACTTGTTTTGGGGGGAATACTCGAATCGATGTATTCAACATCAAATGACGTGTATAACGCTTCAGGAGTTTTTTGTAGTACTCAAAAAGACCTTCAAAATAAGCACTTATAAAAGTTAATTAGAGCAAAATTGAAATGAGAGTTATCGTCAAAAATAGATGGGTTGCTCATATTTTTTAAGGAAAAATGAGCAGTAAACGCTGTACCATTTTCATCAGAATATTAATCGTGGACCCTTTACAATTAGTTTTGTTGTAGTGTTTTTCATACGATCCTGAAATTAGACCGGTTTAGAATGCGTATTTTTTGAATAAAGTACGGTAAAAGTTGAAAACGTATTTTTCATTATTCCAAAAAAAATGCCTTATTTGTATAATAACTCTGAAACTATGATAGATACGTAAAAAATGATAGACAACAAAAATGTAGCTTTTTTCAACAAATATTTTGTTTTTTTTATTCCTATAGCATAAAAAATAAAGGAAATATCGCCGCTTGAAGTATCCATTTTAGTAGAAAAACGACCTGTCTCGAGACCTTAGATCCTTTCTCTTTAAAAAACGAAGGACTTAAAAAGTTTTCTATGCAAATGAAATTAGCTTTAAAATGCTTTTTTGTAGTATACTATAGCTTCAAAATTAAGCGAGTTATGGTAAAAAAAAACAATGAATTTTTTTCGGAGCAAAATAGGCTTTCTCATTTTTATATATTATATGTACTTACATATAATATATTATACAAATAATATAAGTAAAAAAATTTAGTGTGATTATTTATATGCTGCGTAGCAATTTTTTTATGATTGATTACATTTAAAAATCGATTATAATAAAAATATTTTACATTAATATTGGTAAAAGGGTAGTTTATAAGAGTTGAAAATGGCAAAAGTAAAATATTCTTTTATAAACAATATATAATAAGGGAATTTTTATTTTAAATTATTGCACAATTATAGCATTCCAAGATTTAAAACGTAATCATTTTTTTGGCACAGGGGTGATTTATAAGAGTTGAAAAGTTTTAGGAGATACAAATTCTTTCATAAGCAATGAGGGAATTTTTATTTTAAATGATTGCACCGTTAAATCATTCCAAGCTTTTAAAAAGTAATTTTTTATCATTTTTGTCAACACAGGGATGGTTTTTAGGGGTTGAAAGGGAAACATTATTTTATTAGCTATAAGGTAACTTTTATTTTAAATAATTGCATGATTTAATCATTCCAAATCTTTAAAAAGTAATTTTTATCATTATTTTTTGCATAGGGGTAGTTTTTAAGGGTTAAATAAAGGGTCGAAAAGATCAAATATCAACAACATGTTCGAGGACATGGAACATTATTTAATCTTTGTGCTTGAACAAGATTTTTATTAATAAAATGGTTAAAACTTAATTTTTTCAATTTTTGCACTTGGGGGTAGTTTTTACCCCTAAAAAACAAAAAGCGTCAATCGAGCTTATGTCATTTTTGAACTTGAGCCTAAGATGAGCCTTATTCTAAATTTTCATGCAAATCCATGCAATTTCAAAGAATTCGGAGGTTACAGCTGATTTTCAGCTTCAATGACTGTACTATATATTTTTCTACAGATTTCAAACATTTCAGGTATCTTTATACCTTGGAGCTCGTGGGCTGAATATTTTAATTTGTATGATAATAAATGTCTCCCGAATTTCATTTTTTTATAAAATTGCTTAAACGCTTCTGTCATCCCATTGAAAGAAATATCTTGTTCCACATCTATGTCTTCATCGTCGTGGGCAATCTTTCTGGGCGATCGTAATGCTTTTTAAAATATCCTGGACATTTTAAAACGTATTATGCGGGCAAACACATCAGACTGACCATATGATGGGGAACTTATCACGCAGAAAGATAATAATCTGCAATCTTTGTGGGAACTTCAAAAACTGTGCTTTATTAAAGAAAAATTATAGAGTTGTCAAAGGTTATTATACGTCCCTTTTTGTACCAAAACGAATACAAAATTCGATCAATATAAAAAATAAGGTAAAGTAAGACAAATTCCTTTATCTGTGAATAATTTTTCTAAAAATATCTATAATTCTGTACATCATAATTTAAGAGTAATTTTACAAGAATTAATTGTCTACATAATCCAAATATCAGTACAAATAATTTTACAGAATTAATATCGGGTGTCCCAAAATTTAAGCAAGATTTTAATTTTGCGTCATTTGTACGGTAAAAACTGCCAACGAAAAAAACAGCGTGACAGCTGACAGTTCAAAGTTAATAAAATTGAAGCACTACGCGAAAAAATAATGTGTTTTCATGGTTGAGCAATATTTTAAAAATAATAAAGGTTTGGCAGCTACAGTTCGCAAAAAATGGTCGAAATAATGATTTAATTTCTTCAAGAGAAGAGATTAATTGAAAAATTTAAGGAAACTGGATCAATAAGTGATCTTAACCACTCTGGTCGTCCTTCTAGACCAGGGCGGATCTGTTTTAAGGTGGATGTGAGAGGGGGCATGCAATTTTTTTCAGTACAACTCACATAATAAATGTGTAGATCCCTAGATCTGGACGAGGTCCGGAACATTTTCAAAATTGCAAAAATGTTTCAAAAATTTTAAAAAATACTATTTTACACCGGAGATTTTTATTTAATTCTTGGAACCTATGCATTTTGAAAAAATGTTGAATTACAAAACAAATTAAACAAAACAAATTAAAAAAATATATTTGGAAATTAATTTTATTGTTAAATACAGATAAAATTAAGAAAAAATAGTACTATAAAATTATAATTTTTGAAAAAACTAAATTGCAAATTGATAAATGTAATCTAATTGTTTAAAAATAAAAAAAGAGTGTTAAATTTAAAAATTTACTGTGGCAGTTCTAATCAACCTTTTTAAATTTTTCAAAAACCATTTGAACCTTTTCTATATGAAAAAATTTTCAAGTATCTAGATGATTTATATGAGACTATGCAACATTTTGAAAATACGAAAATTTTTTTTCACAATTTTCTTCAAAAAATTATTTTGCGAAAACTAAACTGATTTTAATGAAATTTGGTGTGTGGTTTTATTATACTCTACAATTTTTTTTACCAAAATTAGAATGCCCTCGGAGCAATTAAAATATTTAAAAAAAAATTATCCAAGAAACTTGATTATTTTGCCTTTTTTTTCATCAATTATTGGTATTTTGCAACGTCGGTAATAAAAAGCATTTTCAACAACATTGTGCAAAATTCAATTCTAAAACTTTTTTTTCCTCTTCAATATTCTTCCCAAATGCATAGGTTCCAAGAAATACCAGAAAGTAAAAAATGCAAATAAAATAGGTATTTTTTTTAATGTTCCGGACCTGGCCCAGATCTAGGGACTTTTATTATGTGAGTTGTATTGAAGGTAATCCAGAAAAAATTTTCTTGCCCCCTCTCAAATCCACCTCAAAACAGATCCGCCCTGGTCTATAACTATAACTGTGGGACGTTAAAAAAAACATTTCGCTTTGTCTAGATACCTTACGCGAAAACACAAAATATCGGGGTTTAGTTAAAATATTTACAAATTTTTTCAACACAGTAAAGAAAAAGATCTGAGTGAAAACTGAGTGAATCACTGAGTGAAATTATTGAGTACATTTTCAGTTAATATAGGGCATTTTGATAATTTTACACATTTTTGATAATATTTAACTAAAACTGAGCTTCACTCATAAAATTTTAGTTGTACCTACTCATACGAATAGAAAAAAATTTCACTCAATTCGGGCGGTCAGAATTGATACATTATTGAGTGAAATTGAGTGAAAATAAGTCCAATTTTTCTTACAGTGAAATTGTTTTTAAAGTAATACGATTTTACAGAATTATACGTAAAATGGCATACTAGAAATTATTTTTCTTAATAGCAACAGTAAAGTTCTTGAAAATACCTAGAAATATAGTGCCATTTTAAGAGTTCTAAGAATAACTACCCACGGAGCATAATAATCTGCTTCCATCTATTCACCTTTTCTTGACAGCCAGGGGATGGTTAATATTTTTAATTATCCTTTAAAAGCGTCATGAACTCACTTTCCGAACAATACTTACTACTTTTGTCCCATTTCTTTCGTAAAATTAGAGCAAAATACAGGGTGATTCACAACTTATCCAAAAAAATTTGGGAATAGATGCGGCATGAGAAATGGAGTCAATATTGTAAAAAAAATTTTTGTAAAATCCTTATAGTTTCTGAGAAAAAAATTATTGAAGTTATAGCACATTAAACCACTACATAGCTGGACAACTGTAGTCTCTAGCGTCATTCGCAATACGCGTGGAGAGCCATGTGACTCCTAATACTGAAATCCGTCGTTGCGGTAGTTTTTACCTGTTATCTGTGGTATTTACATCAGTTTTTTAGTAGTTAGTGTCAAAAATGGCTTGCGTGTATAGCAACTCAGAGTTGATGGATATCGTTTTAATTTATGGTGAAGCAAGACAACATTTGTATTATGGTGAAGTATTTGTGTTATGGTGAAGCAAGACATCATTTGTGTTAGTTCGTAGAAAGTGAGTAAGACGGACCCAAATGTGTTTACACGTGAGTGGATAAAATTTTGAACAATTGCTGTTGCAGCATCGGGTATGTCAAATGATTTTATTATTTAAAAACACAAATTAATTTTATTAATAATTAATAAAGGCAAAAGCATTTGAATTTGCCGATATAAAATAGGTGCGATAAAATTCTATTTACATATTTCTTTCCTTGCGAAAGTTTTTGTCCGTTTTTATCACGCCGCCATACCGGTCGCATTGTGCGAGGTCAGGTTTTACAGTGGACCAGTTTCCAGTGCCGTGCAGAAGTGTATTTTTAAATCAATTTCGAACTGACCTTTTTGATTTTTTCTTTACAAAATTGTATTTGTAAGGGTCCCCTGTACATCCAGAATTTTTTTTTGGATAAGTTCTGAATCACCCTGTATAAACTTGTATTTTCAATGATTTCAATACGGTATAAATCATTTTCCGTTTAATTTGAAATGCATTTAATATTTATTTATTTAGCTGTTTACTTTCAATTCAGTTATATCCTGTCAACGGTCGCGAAACACAAACATCTCGAACCTAAAAGCCGTGTAATCCTAGTAAAATGCACATATTTTTATATCCTCAAAAAGATCTGACGTTAAGGTCCATGAAAAATTCACCAAACAGAAATTTGTACGCTCCCAAATCCTCGACTCCGACCATATCCTTAGAACTTTCCGACAAGGACCGTTGGCTGTAATTTTATGACAACCATTTTTTGTGTGAGATGAATATTAATGGTATTAAAAAAATATGTAAAAAGGACCGTTATACCTACGCCAAGTTTATTACTTGTCTTAAATTGCGCAAAAAGTTTGTATAGGGTTGAAATTGAAGGGTTGAATTTTTATTTGAGGCAATAAATTTATAGGGTGAGTTTTACGGGGGGTAGTTTTAAAAGGGTATTGTTTTTAGTATTTAGTTTGGTTTTTCATAACTGCATAACTCATCTCGTATTTGTCTTTGTCGGAGGCAAAATACGAGTATTTTATTTGATCTTGGATTTTTAATAAACTGTTTTTAATAACGTAGAATTTAATCATTTAGTGTTTTATTGCTCTAAGATAGGTAGAGACACGTCTGATTCTTTTTTAAGAGGATTTTATTTTATCAGCTATTTGTTCGAATTAGAAGTAGGTACTTAACTAATATTTTATTTCAATTAATAATTCTGCCACACTGGAAAAAATGTAAATACTTAAATGACTTAGTTACTTGTTTGTAAATATAAATTGTAGATAATCTAACTGAGTGAGTAGAAATTGGTACATTTTTAAAATATAAATATCTACAGCGTAGCCCATTAAAAACTAAGACTAAGACACATTTTTTTTGGTACTCACGTTTTGTATTATTTATAGGTGTTTCAGAAAGACCTCCCGTAAATACAGGGGGTGATAGTACGACAAGAAATAAGAATTTTTTGTTTTATGAACTATATGTCTATCTCCTCTTCTTTTCGGGAAACAGAGCGACAAAATAAAATTTTTTAAATAGAATTTTTTCGAAAATTTCCAAACTGTGCAAAATATTTTTATGAAGTTTGGTATTTCTGGGTTTTTAAGGATGCCAAATACGCTGGTCTAATTATTTTTTGGATAATTCATAGAGGGCGCAAGTTATGCTACATTCCTATTACATTTTAAGTTCTAAGTTTTTTAAAGTTTGTTTATTTTACCATTCGGGCTCCACTTTCTAATGTACAATTTTATTTTCTAAAAATATTGTACTCTTGTTAGAACTTCCTAATGTGGACGGTTTTCAAGAAAAAAAGGTTTTAATAGAACTTTTACAATATTACGGTGTATAAAATAAGTGACTTTTCTCGAAGTAGGCTTGTGTGAAAACTTATTAATGGATGTCTCATAAACAACATACATTCTTAGTAACATTTTAAACTCTAATTAACCTTATATCAAAATTTTAGTGACTGTAATTAGTCATTACTAACTATAGTCACTAACAATCACTAAAATTTTGATATAACGTTAATTAGAGTTTAAAATATTACTAAGAATCTATGCATTGTTTATGATACATCCATCAATAAGATTTGCCATAAGCCTACTTTGAGAAAAGTCACTTATTTTATACACCGTAATATTGTATGAGTTCAACAAAAACACGAATAACTAATAATACGTATTATAGCTGTGTTATTTAAAATCATTACACTCTGTGTTTTTCGGAAGTGTTTATTTCATTTCTTAAGACAAGAAAAATATAAGGTTGCATTAAAAAACCGTCAAAAAAGAAGGATAAAAGATGATTATTTAAATTTTGTCAGTTCAGTTAACAATAACAGTACTAATACTGCAATCATTTAAAAAAATCATTCAATACAACATGAAACAAATTATAAAAATGAAAAGGAGCATTGTCACACATGTGATCCAATTTTTTTTGTAATTATACTCTACTGACAAATGATCCGATTGTTGTTGTGTACTAGATATTGCTGGTGTAATTCAATACGGTCGGAGCATTAGTCAGCAGAGTAGTTGTTTGCAATATTATTAGTTTAATATTTTTATACTTTAGTTGTATATTGATAATGTTTAATGTTAAGATAATGTTGAAGAGCTATTTAGAAAAATTGGTGTTTCCAGAACATTATCGTTAATTCAAATGTTGAAGAAAATGTGATAGTCAAAGTCAAAGTTTTTTTCACTGATTCGTGTACTTTCAATGAGCTATATAAATACTAGAAAAAATATACAGAGTAAACTTTTCCTAATGGCATCAGAGGCATGCAATACCAACCAGAAATTTTGGAATTTTAACCTTTATTGGCTTTGAGTGGTATTTGATGTATATGTAGTAGGTATAAACTTTATAATAAACTATTAATTAAAATATGTTTATATTTAATATTAGTGTCTAGCAGTAGGCCACCCACATTTCAATATCAGACCTTCATTCTTTTATAGATAAAAAGTAATATTTATTCGTTTTTTTGGCGTAGTAATAGTCCGGGTGAATTAGTTTTTTTTTAAAAAATCGGGCCTAACTCAAATTTTATGGAATAAAGAATTAAGTAAAAAATACACAGAATAAAATACTAAATTTGTGTATTTTTAGAGGTCGAGCGTCATATTGTTTATAACTAAAAAAAATGCTCTTTTTTCAAATGTTCGCTTAATATCTCCGAAAATAAGCCTCTAGTCGACATAAGATGAGGTATACTTATCGATTTTGTCCTGAATTTTTTTTTACAATGCAAAATTAGCGTTGAAGAAAAATTGTGCAAAATTGTCAGCATTAAATAGAAAGAACGAATTTGACTCAAACTGATGAATGATTGGGGTGCTCAACAAATCCGCAATCCAGGACCACCAATTTCAAAATGGAAGCCTACTACAAAATTATAAGTCGAAAATACGAGCGCGTACATATTTATTTTCTGCCCAAGTCAAGATATAGAAATTCGGTAAAAAAGGATCTACCATAGTCTACCATACAAATCAAAATATTTCATGGAATCATCTTTTAGTTTAATTTATCATTCTGCATCATTAGCCAATTTACAAGCCACAAAAGCCGATGCACCTAGCTGGCAATATTAGAGGAGAAAGATGGATTCGAAACGAATACAGCACGTGCCATTTGCTACACCGCAAGAGCTGTATAATTATAGATTAGTTCGTGGCACCGTACAACATCTGGTATTGTTTTACACTAATTGCTTTTTCGGTGTTTTATGGACGTTACCAGTTTTTAGACATTTTCGAAGACAATTTTTAATCTTAATAAAAAGGGAGATACAGTTTCTAAGAAAATTTCAATATTTCATAAATTTTTCTTTTAATTAACTGAAAAAATGCCTTTTTGTTCGAAATATTTCGATTTTACTGGAAAATTACGTGATTGATGTAATATTTCTATGAAAATTTACAGAAATAAAATAAATATTTTATAAACTATTCATTTTCGTTGTATTTTTACGAATACTGATATTTTTCAAATAAAATATGAAGTTTTTTAAAACCTCAGTAAATTTTTAGTGTGCCGATAATGTTCTAAGTTTACATTAAAATGAAAAAAAAAACAATATTAAATATATGCTTTGGAGAATTATATCATCCTGTATTTTTGTTATAAATATAACACATATAAAATTTTACAATAGATTAGTACAATTTCCCTCAATATTGTTCCTTATTATGTAAATTTTATTAAATTATGTAAAATTACCCGTAAAATTTATTCTTATTTCTTTCTTCATTTACTTAGTATATGGCCATCTGTGAACAAAATTTAATAAAAATCAAAAGAATCAGCAGGGTTTTAGTTTTGAAAATAATTTTGCGTACCCAAAAATCTCACACCGAAAGAAAGCACACAAATACAAAATACACATCACTATATGTATACAGGTATAGTAAATTAATAAAAGAAAATGATAAAAACATTTTTTCGGTTAATTTAACGTGTAACACCAACTTTTAACCCAAAAATACGAAAAGGTGCTACCGATTTTGATCCCTCCCCCGCCCTGCCATCGGAAACGGAAAAAGCGCCGAAAATGAGACAACTCGGGTGTCGGTCCAAAAAGGAAGGATCAAAAATCCGACAATGCCCTCTCGCACGTTGACAAAAGGTTGGGGTGGACACACCATTATTTCCGATGCTACATTTATCACCGTGACCATTGAGGATAACATTCGAGTTAAAGAAACGCGCGTAATCCTAACTAAAACCAATTTAATGGCTTTAATTGTCGATTCCTCGCCATGGGGGAGGGATGCATGGGTCAGTGTTCATGGATTACCTCGAACGGACATATGTAATAATTTTCTGTTGAAGTCCTTTTGTTGAAGGACGCGTGGGATGATCGTTGGATGTTAAATGTAACGACCAATGGCTACTGCATTTGTTGTCACTAATAGTATCCACTGTGGGAACAGTATGGACTTATTCTAGAGATACTGATTGGTAGGGTCAAATTTCCCTTCCTGGATCCCTCTTGCAAAAATCTGCAGACTGTTCCGTATTGCAGAAGTCAGATTTTGCAAAATTTTTCAAAATACATAAGAACGGGTTTCCGTAAACATGCTTTTTTTCCTTGTTCCAAAGTGTTCAAATAGTAATTTAAGACCCTGAAACAAAAAAGGATAACTAACAATATGTAAATTGTTAAGAAGAGGGAAATAACGTTAGTACAGTGGCGACTCGTCGTATGAAGCGTTAATATATTTATTGTTGTCCTGTCATTAGGGTAAATAAATACAGGGATGGCCAGAAGTACGTAATAAAATTCATATCTTTTGAATGAGTTAATTTTTTTTTAAACGCGGAAACACGTTAACTGATTTTGATTTTTTCCCATCTTTCGGTTATATAATAATTAATTTTTCCTCAACCCCCTAACCCCCCAGCTACCCCTACTTTTTTTTTCAAATGGAAACATAAGGTATGAGGGGGCTCGTTGAAAAGCTTATAGAAAAACAAATCCAGCCATACCAAATAAACAAGTTTTTTCTTTCATTTACAAATTGAAACAACTAGATAATTTACAAAAATAAACTCAATGTCGCAAATGCTGGAAATGTCCTCCATTCACTATTTGGCATTCTCCAAGACGATAGTAAAAGCTGTCCACAGCATTCTGAATGACTTCAGCTGGTAAATTATGCATCTCCGCCCTAATCTTGTTCTTTAAATTCTCAATATTATCCGGTCTGTTCTGGTAGACTCTTTCTTTCAAATATCCCCAAAGAAAATAATCCAGGGGTGTTAAGTCGGGGGATCTTGGCGGCCATTCAACTGTACCCCGTCTACCAATCCAGCGATTTGGAAACATTTCATCTAAGTATCTTCGAACATCAATACCAAAATGTGGGGGAGCGCCATCTTGTTGGAACCAAATTCTTTCATTCGGTATATCTGGATCAATTTCATGAGGGAAAATCACAGCTAGAGCAGGTATCAGGTCAAATGTTAGGAAATCCAGGTAGCGTGCGGCAGTAAGATTTTCTTCAAAAAAGAATGGGCCCAAGATTCTGTTGTTGATGATACCTGCCCATACATTAACTTTTTGTGGATGCTGCGTATGCGATTCGCATGTCCAGTGTGGATTTTCCTGGGACCAAAAGCGATAGTTGTGCCTGTTAACCACTCCATTTAAATAAAACGTAGCTTCATCCGAAAAAAGTACGTCTCGTTGAAAACCATTATTGTCGTCACACCGTCTCATCATTTCCTCACAAAATTGTAATCGCCTATCATAATCGTCTTCCAAAAGCTCTTGGACAAGACATACCTTATAGGGGTGGTATTTCTCTTGTTTCAGAAACATTCGAATTGCAGTTCGAGAAGCATCGTGATTGCGGGCCAATGAAACAGTTGAAGTATGAGGATTTTCAACAAGTTCTAATGCAATGTCTAATTTCTTTTCTTCATTCAAAGCACGTGCCCGTCCAGTTTTGGGCAAAGTCTGTACTGTACCGTGTTCCTCAAATTTGTGAAATATTTTACTAACTGTCCCTTGCGAGATTTGGTTTTCGGGATATTTCGCATTAAATAAATCGCGCACTTCAGCCTGACTTCTTATTTTGTCTCCACATCCAAGCAATATCAAGATTTCGATGCGTTGCCTTTCCGACAATACCATTGCAATTCAGTAAATAACTTGATTTTGACACAATAGTAACGTTTCGAACTCCAATTTACAACTAAAGCGAAAAATTAACCAGAAAGCCTGGCAAGTAAGTGGTGCCAAAAAAACGCAACATAAAAAATATATCTTTTTTGCGTTAGCAGTGATAGGTACAGTTTCAAATTCTTTATTTTATTCTGTGCAAATTCATGGAGGATAACACTGAAGATAATTAAATTTTATTTCACTTGTTAAGTAGGTGTTTCATACAACCCTAAAAACCTTGCTATTGAAAAATTAAAACTTGTTTATTTGGTATGGCTGGATTCGGTTTTCTATAAGCTTTTCAACGAGCCCCCTAATGCCTTATGTTTCCATTTGAAAAAAAAAGTAGGGGTAGCTGGGGGTTAGGGGGTTGAAGAAAAATTTAATTATTATATAACCGAAAGATGGGAAAAAATCAAAATCAGTTAACGTGTTTCGGCGTTTTAAAAAAAATTAACTCATTAAAAAAATATGAATTTTATTCCGTACTTCTGGCCATCCCTGTATATTTTCATCCGAGTTGAATTGAAAAATTCATATAAATAATTTTGGGCATGTCCTAAGCATTATTTATGGTGTAAAAATGAGATGTATCAATAGGTATGTCGTTGTACAAATTTACACTAGGTAGAAGAAGTGGAATATAATATTTTAGACAAGTAAATGTCAAGAAAAAACAGCATATACGTGGTTCAAGAACGAGATAAATGAGCATTATTGTATCCATTCTGTAACGACGTGATAACTGATTTTATCTTATAGTTCAGCCCACAGATTATATATTTGCATCAGACAAAAAGAGTACATTTTTAAACCTACATGTGCAGTAAATACATACATGAACATTTACGTATTTTTCATGCTCGTTATGAGACAAAATGAATGAACTGTAAACCAATATCATTCAAGGTCATGTAAAACTTTACCCCGTATTTCTTATAATATTTTTTCACTTATTTAAGATCAGAACTTTAAAGTTTGAATACATAAAAAACCTCGTTGTTTTTTCATTGTGTTTTTGAATACAAATGATTTAAACTTTGTTACTTAGTCTTTTAGGTGAATTAAAAAATCGATAACGTGATTTTTTATTGTTTAACATTTAAACAGAAAGAGGTTTTTGGAGAAAAAAAATTTAAATATTTGGCCTTAAATAAACCAAAATATGCTCAAAGAATTAACAGAGATTATATAAATATACTAATAGAAATATTGCAAAATTTTTTGACTTTATACCCTCTTTTGCATTTGATTGTCAAAATTCATTCAAAAAGAAATTTTCTTATGCAATAACACCTCCCAATCCATCTTTATGATAACATTTTTTCTTGGTTCAGAGAAGTTCTATCACTAATTGTAAGTAATCTTTGACCTGTGCAATGTGCAACACCCTATACAAATAAAACTAATTTGCTCCAATTTTGCGTTATATGTTAACTTAAATCTAAAGTTGTAGAGGGTTTTTGGCAATATTAAAACAACTGGCCAGTGAAAAGCTCATCTGTCCGAATTTCAGATAATAAGCACTGGTTGTATAGGGTGTTCCGAATTGCACACGCCACTTGGTGATAGGTGACCTCGAAATAAAATATCGTATTTTATATAAATAGAAGACAAAGAACGCTTTATTTTCGAGATATAAAGTGTTGAAATTTAAAAATGCATCACATTTATTTAAATATGTCTTGAAACTTTTAACGTACACTAGTTAAACTTAGGGTAGTGTAATTATTAATTAATTATGGGCAAAAGTTTGCTGAGTTGATATACAACCAGTGGCAGAGGTGTCAGGAAGTGTCAAGATATAACTTTACTAAGAACCCCAGAAATTCAACGCCACTGAATATTTTGGAACCTGGATAACTGCCTTTAATTTCAACCGGGTTTCTAAGAAAAAAGACATATTTCATTGTGTTCGAAAGCTGAGAAATTAATGAAAAATAACTCCTAACTAACCATAAGAAGTTTAGAAAATTTTTAGCATTGCAATTTTAATTTTTTATCATAATTGTATATAGTAAATAGAAATGTAATAATAATAATAATTAAATACAAAAAATATTATTCTGCTACAATGCAATGCATTTTTTGAACTTTTCGTTATATTTATTATATTTGCTGCATGTATTTCATTTCTAACAAATAATTCCGCAATTTTTTTTGTGAAACGAATACTTAGCTTTGGAGTTATTTTCCATATATTCAACTATATCGAAGGCATATTTTAAAAGTAAATGATATTTTCCTTAACCGGAATTAAATCCACTTATACAATTTCCAAAATATTCAGTGGCGTCGTAATTCTGGAGTAGGTACTTAGGAACGATATTTCCGCCATTGGTTGACTTATTTGTGTAACAATTTTGCGATTTAACTCATAACTGATTACGTTATCATCCCAAGTTTTATCATTTTAACATTTTAAGAGATATTTAAGTAAACATTATTTATTTTTAAATTTTTCTCGAACACGAAGTATTTTTTCTTATTTTAGGTGTTCTATTATCAGATAAACTTTGACATGTACAATTTTTTTGTCAAAAGATGATTTTGCTAGACGATTTGCTGTTCAAATATGAACACTCCGAAATTCTGAAAGCATGCTATATTGACTTATTTTTATTCATATTTTCTGTTATCTAATTTTGATCAGATTTTTTTTATATAGCTTACCTACTTATTCATCAGTGTCGAGGATTATGATATCCATTCTTTTTTTTATTTAAAATTTTACCAACTAATCGCTGCAAGCCTTAGAAACGGATCCGTCTATTTAACCCCTAATAACGCAGGCTACGAAACCGATTTTTCTATCAGCGGCATAATTTTTCACGTTTAGTTTCTGTGCGAGTAATGATTTTCCTCCCCGCCGAAAACGAAAATAGAAAAACCCAGCGGAGGACCCTGAAATATGGAGGGCTGTCGGGATTTAGTTTTATTGACCGCAGACGTGGATTTTTTTGGCAGCAGCTGCGACTGCTTCGGGACCGTTAAAATGTCTTAGCGAGTCTCCCGGTTCAAGGAAAGAAACCCCCTAAAACTGCAAACGAGATGTGTCGAATGTATCGATTCGAGTCAAAGGCAAACGCTGCTGCTTACATAATAAACTAATAAATATTAGAGAGCCATCGGGGAAAAAACAGTATTATATACAGGGTGAGCGACGCTCACTCGTAGGGATAATCTAAGTAGCTGATGACTTTAAAGGACACCTGCAATATTTCTTTGTATCTAGATATAGTTTTTGCCTACATCCATTTTATTTATATCGAAATTCTCAAAGTTGTTCCTGGTCGAATATACAGGATGTTTGGAAATAAGTACAAAATATTTTAGGAGATGGTTAGTAACAGTTTAAAAACTGAATATTCGTATTCGCATTCGCATTCGCGAATGTCAACAATAGATGTTCGCATTCGCGAATGCTTAAAAACTGGCATTCGTTACATCACTAATGGTTACCGAAGTTACTTTGTGAAAAAAAGTTCATTTAAACGTAGGTCGAAATTCGTTTCCGAGATACAAAGTGTTTAAATTTCAATTTTGTATATATTTTTATTATTTCAAAGAATTTTAAACTCGAAATTTGATGGTTGTATTTTATTTAGAAATGTTGACACAACCTACTAGATAGTGTATCAACTAAAATTAAAAATACACAACTTGCAAGAAAATATGTTTTATTTTTTTTCCTAAAAAACGGTGCATCCTACGAAAAAAATTGAAGAAACCAATTTCATTCAGAATTAAAGGTAGATTTCTAAAAAAAAATATCAAAACGGGAAAAGGCAGTGGCGCACCTTTTTTTTATTAAAATAGGTTGTGGCATTCTCGCACGAACGCCAATGGTGGAAGTAGAAATATTCGGGTCACCCCAAAAAATGCACATTTATCCCTCCAAAGCGTTTTTCAAATTTCGAGTCAATGTCTTTAAAACTCTGAAATAATTAATAAATAAAAAATTAAAATTTAAACACTCGGTATCTCGGAAGTAAAGCACATTTCGACGTAAGTTTATATGAACTTTTTTTCACAAAATAACCACGGCAACCACCCCCTAAAATATTCCGCACTTATTTACGAACACCCTGTAGAGTATTCTATTAAAGACAACTTCATAACACTCCGCTTCTGTAAAATTTTGATTTATGATAATGCTCAACTCCCTAAATCTAAACCTGAATGAGTTGCCAAATTAAAAAAAAACATCGGAAAATTTAATTCACAGAAGTTGTTTAAAGTCAAAAGGTTCGTATTAAAATTCGTACAAATTAAAAAGCAATAATTACCTAAATAGTGACAAATGTTATTTGTTATTAAATACACTAATATTTTTGGTGAAAGTAGTGAGAAAATATCTACTTAAATTATTATTAAGAGTTAATTTGGTGCGATTTAAAAGAAAATTTAGAATCAATTAAAATCATCTTAATTGCTATTTTTTTTTAATTTTAAAGGAACTAGAAAGTAGAAAAACAAATAATAAAAAATTCTTAATTAAAAAGAAATGTTGTGAATGAGGCAACATACTCTTTCTCAAACAATTGATCAGTTGAAACAATATTTTTATTGACTTTATCGTTTAATAGAAACACCTTTTTTAATTCGGTCAAATTTTGAGTGCGATACTCTACACTTGGTGTTAAAAAAAGTGCATAATTAAAATCATAGAATATATTTACTTACATCTTCCAACTTGATTGACCAATTCAATTTAAATTTGGTGTAGGGTATTACCTAAAAAGTCTGTACGGTTTGAATATGACGGTGATAAGTTCACGGGCGAAGATTCAGGAGTATCGTCATCTTTAGTTTGAGTAGAGTAAATTACATGATCTTATATCTTCAATAGCATGCACCGTTTTCGAGAAAATTGCAACATTTTAAAATCCTTCTTAACATAACACGTGACAATCCGAAATTTTACTTTTTTATCTTAATTTGATTTTAAATTTAAATCTGCCTTTAAGTTTTACAAAAAGTTATGCAATCTTTATTGTGTATTCTTAGAAAGAAGTATGATATTTTCGTTTTTATGAATAAAAATACTTTTATTTTCTTTTAAAATATTATTGTTAAGGATGGTGTGCACTTTGACTTTTATTGTTGTAAAGCTATTTAACAGTACATAAATAACATCGTACACTAATGCAGAAACGACTGACAAGCATTTCGTATATAGACGTACCAATGGTAATGGACTTGAAGCTCATCGATTGTATGATAAGACTTAACCTAATGATCCAGTTTCTTCTGCTCGAATATTCATCAAGTTTCAACAGCAGCTTCAAGATTGAAAGATACTCTATCCATTCTAGAATGACCAAGATATATTTCCACAGTCGATGTAGAGAAACAAATATTGGAGGAATTTGGAAGCACTGGAACTGGCGTTAGAGAATTATTGTGGCTCGTATAGCTGGACGTTTCTTTTTTGTAAAATCTTTAAGAAACAGCTACTGTTTCCTTTACCATTTCCATCGTATACAAGCACTAAATCTACTAAACAGTAATGCCAGAACTTTAACAATTTTCATAACATGCTCGTTTGGGCGGACCAGAATACATGCTGTTGTTAAAACCATGCTTTAGCTTGAATCTCTAATGGGAAATAGGTTAATAGGACTTGTATTGCCAAGTCAATTAAACGGTTTTATATATCTACACATTTCAAGGGGGTGTTGCCGCTGTTAAAGGTAATTTGAAGACGTAGCAGGAAATGTCAGAGGTGGTGGTGATGTGGTTCTGGACGATGGTGCTGCTCCTTATTTCTTATTACCGGTTAGAGAATATATAAATAAAACAAATAGGATTGCACGTTGTAGACCGATGCAATAGTTACCTAGATCGGCAGACCTGAATATGATGGCTTTCTTTATTTAGAGTTATTCTGAAAGATTGGTGTATGTAAAACCAGTTGAGAATTTGTAGAGAATAGAAGAAGGTCGCAACACAATTAGAGCCCAACCTGAGAAAATGTAAGGTTTATACAGTGACATTCAGAGAAGATATTTGAACACCTTTAATAACGTATTTTTGAAATGAATTAAATAAAAATGTTAAACCTCTCAATTTCTTTTGCTATTTATATCATAAAACGAATTCATAGGGACATAAAAAATTCGCTATGAATTCGTTTCAATTGAGACAAAAACTCAATGAATACAATATTAAAAATATTAAAATGTGATCTATACGTCAAGAAAGGTTTTGAAATCATAGTTTGCAATTTTCTCGAAAATTCGAAAATCTTTTCTGTCTTTTCCGAACATATATTCACATGAAATTTTTTTCTTATTTGATTTTTTTATCTTATTTGATTTTTTTCTTTTTTGAAGAACTCTTCGCTTTTAAAGTTTTCTACGCAACACCCTATATGTTTTATTCAAAGTGTAGATTCGAAAACTGGCATTTATAACTAGTATACAGAAATGCAGAGATTGATAAGTTCAATCTCCATTCTAAAAAGGTGTTTTAATCTTAAATTATTCCAACACAAAAGAGCAGTTTCATTATTCGATTCTTTCCAGTGTCTGATACCTGCTTTTTCAACTTATATCCATAACCCTTTCAATCGCAAACATTCTTTAATTTTTACCTCCACAGCACAATATTTTAACCTTAAATGGTAAAAGAATTATTAAGGACAAACTTGCATTCCCATAAATGGAGACAATGTAACGGGACTTCAAGGCATATACCAACAGAACAAAAAACATACACCCACAACGATTACCTGAAAAGGTAAATGTATATAAAATTTGAGGAAGTGAAATTTTAGCATTCTGTATTTAGTAAGGCCAAATATAAGTTGAAGGGTTTTTAACAAAAAATTAGAGTTCATTTCAAGAATGCATCCATTTAAAAAAATTTCGAAACATATAAAGCATTCTGCAAAATTTGACAATGCCATGAAGACGAAATTTGCCAAATGTTTGTCAAATGATTGTCGCTTTTATTGTTTTTTGTTGAATTTTGTCAGTTGGATTATCATTTTTTGTAAAGCCTTGATTGAAGTTAGTATTCATAAGTAAATAGTGTTCAATTCCACAAAGACGCGGTAGCTTATAAGAACCGCTACCACTACTTCTTTTTGCTGGAGCCAGATTTCATATTTTTATACGTAAGGAATATCTTTTATATGATCCCTCTGTGGTGACTGATCCGTACAGGCTAATAAGTCTATCAAAAGGTAGCTGATCTTTCCTCAACTTTGACATAATACATGGTACGGGGGTGTTTTCTGGACGGCAACACAATAGGCAGCTGTTCTACTGTAAAAAAGACGAACAAATAAGTGGAGCGGAATATAAATGAGTGAGCTCGTGCTGAAATTTGAGAATTAAAAAGCAAGAAAAAAATAAATGTAAAGCTTTGGAATAAAACAGTCAAAGTATCCTTTACCACCTGACTGAAATATCGAAATCGAAATTGAATCGAAAAATGTAACAAGCTTAAAACATTGAATTTACAAACATTTCGTAGCCAATTTTCAGTTCATTTAAATTAACTATCAGTAATACGTTATTTATTATTCAAAAATGAATTTATGGTTTATTAATGAATGTGAAAAGCAGCTAATTTTAAGGGTAATCATTTTTTTCTCCGAAAAATTGTATTGTCGCGTCGCGTCGTGATCTGTCGAAAATTTCTGAGCTAATTCCTGAAAAACTTAGGTATTTCAAAAACTATTAGGTATACCTATGAGAAATGGTTCTGATTTCTACCTTTTCGTTACTTTATTTCTAAAAAAAATAGACAAAAGCTAGTTGAGATGTCACGAACTGGATTTTCGAGATCTATATTTAGATATCTTGAATCGTTTAGGAGATAAAGGGCTTGTTCCATTTTTGGTTGTTTTATGTGAATACATTTTTTATTTAAGAACATTTTTCCTATTTAGCTTTTAGAATCCAGTGGCCTACGCGATATTTTGCTGTAGCTTCCTGTTTACACATATATTTTTTTAATATGTTATATATTGTTATATATTTATAAAAATAAAGAACGTTTTACTACAAATGTATCTGTCCACTGTCATGATACTCGTAACAAACATAATTTTTATGTCCCCTTCAAACGCCTCGGCATGACTTTAAAAGCTCACAATGTTTTGGGACTAAGGTTATTTAACCATTTACCTCAACATTTGAAAAACATAAATAACTTTCATCTATTTAGAAAAAATGTTAAAATATATTTATTAAAAATTTGTGCATACTCCGTTCAGGAATTTTTTGACAATAGCTGTTAGCTTATTTTAATTTTAATCTGTTGTAGGTTGTATATTATCATATGTTTATATTGTATTTATTATTTTATTTATTTATTGTTTGTACTGTAATTAATGTGGATCGGGCTATATGCCTTTTTTTAACATGCAATTATATTGTATTATGTAGAGTTGACTTATCCCATAGCAAAGCTGTAATGCTCTAGTTGGACTAATAAATATATCTATCTATATCTATCTATCTATGAAACATCCTATGTGTTTCTTGAGTTTTGTATCTGTAAGAAATTTCAAATAACATTTTTGAATAGAACAGTCTTTACACTGCCTCAGGAATACCGTGATATGAGGTTTGATAGATCTTTCTCTAACAATAAGGAAGATATAGTCAAAAAAGTATGCTAACAATAATCTGTTTCTAAAATTTTGAGCCCAAGACAAACTTTATTGGCCTTTATTATTAAAAACAGATACGTAGAGGAACACCTATCGAACCTTATATTACTGTAATCTTAAGAAAGTACTGCTTTTAATTTTAGAAATAAGAAAAAATCGCAAAAAAAAAATCTGGTGAGGGACGACAGTAATCTGATTTTTGTCACAAAACTGACGAATTGACAAAGCTGAGTGTGCGGACACATTGTCATGGTGCAAGAACCATGAGTTGTCTCGCCACAACTTTGGTCTCTTTTTGCGGATTTTTCCACATAATCGTTGTAAAATGCCTTGATAGTACACACAGTTTATTGTGTCACCTTGAAGGAAAAATTAAAAAAAAACAGCGAGCTTCACTTTGACATTGGATCTAGACTGACATGCTTTCTTGGATCGTAGAAATCCTTTGCTAATCCATTGTGGTGATTGAAGTGTTATATCAATGTCGTAGCCTCACCCAGTTTTCCTCTCTCGTTATGATCCTTTGAATGAATCGTCATTGGATTGTTCAAGGAGTTGCCGACAAACGTCCACACAATTTTGTTTGTGCTCTCTGTCTGTTTCTCTGTTTCTGTTTCAGTTTCTGTGTTTTGTTCTGTGTTCTGTGTGCTTATCGGTTTCTGTTCTCTGTCTGTTTCTGTTGTGAGATTTTGACCTGAGATTTTGAGATGCTAACCTTTTCTGCAATTTCTGAACATAGCAGTCATCAGTTAAAGTCGAAAACCCTTCTGGTCGAGGATCATCTTCAGTTTACTGACGACCACTTTTAAATTTTGAAAACCATTCGTAACATTACGTACGACCCATCCTCGTTTCAAAAGTCGAAACGTTTGCCAGAGATTTTGTTAAAATTGTTCAGCAATACAAATATTGATTGACTGAAACTTGTCAATTTACAGTGTCCTGATGTTATCGATGTTACGGCATAAAAACTAATAATCAAGTTACTAATCCTGATGTGTCGAACCTAAAACATACGGTTTAATAAATGAAATAGAACTTTTATTCATTCTTTAAAGATTTACTATGCTATATTTTTTTAATTCACATTACTCGAATATTTTGGCAAGCGCTGCTGAAAATATTTTCTCTTGCCAACACTTTTTATTGGTAGACTAAGTGACTCTTATTGTGCGTCCATTACATAGACTGCATTGAGATTCAAACCAACTAAAAAAAAACTTTAATAGCTTTCAACACTTCTGATTTAGGTGATTTTAATAAATTATTCGTACAATGATTTCCAATATATGTTTGAAACTCAACGTTTTTTATGAAACTGAATTATTAATTTAATGTAGAGTCTAGAACAATTTTTTATTTGGAAAACGATTTTCGGAAATACTTTAAAATTTACAATCAATCTCTCTAAAAATATTCTTGAACTGTGACTCTTTCATGGTTTCATTCACCTAACACTCGTGCTTTTTACCACCATTCATAGCCGTAAATTCCTCCGTAAAAGACCGCCGTTAGGACGAGATTTTTTAAAAAGGAAACTCTAAAGAATCCAATAATTTAAAACATAAAAGTGTCCGCTCGTGTCCGTGTCAGCCAATAAATAAAATATCAGTGACAATCGTAGGGTCGCCGTGATAGAACAGGACCCTTTTGTGCGGCACATGTGCAGCTTTGGCCAGGTGCTGCTGGGACTCTGTATGTGTGGACTGGCCACTGGGCCCCGTGCGCAAATAGCGAGTTTTTCTGATTGCCCGGTGGCCTGTTATTTTTTTTTTCTCTGAAAAGCTGCACCGGATTCCGATGTACGTATCACATTATCGGGTCATTGAATGGATAAAGGATTAGGGGGTTGTGGCCAATTAGAAGACACCTTTCCATCTTTGAATACTGGGCATGTCAATCGTCAGTCATCTTTTTAAAACTTTGAATGTCAACATATTTCTAAGAAGGAATATGTAAACAAAGGTACATTCAGTGTGAAAAAATTAATTCTCAATTCAATACTAGTGGCATAAAAAAGTCATACCAGGACATTTCATTTATTTCTTATATTTGGTGTTGATCAAAATGGATCAACCAAGAATTAAACAGCTTCGTGAGATTTTAAACGGATTTTTAAGAGGAATTTAAACTGAGACTACAATAAAAGTCATTTTAATAAAATACCTGTTTTATCAACTCTAAAAAGAAAGAAATAGGTTGCGCAAATTTTCGGAGGAGTTGTTCTGCAAAATCTCAAGAAATTAAGCAATTGTCTTAGTTAACAGAGATAAAGCACATGACAAAACATAGTCAGATGTCGAAATTTCTGATGAGCACTCACTATAAAGGTATACTATTTGTAGGAACAAGTTAAAATTTAAAAAAAAAAAGTTGTTAAAAGGAAAAAGACAATAATAGTAAAAAACAAAGTAGAAGGAAAAATATATAAATTCGACAAAAATTATTTGAAACATCAATCCTGTTTATTAATTTCTACTTATGCAAAATGTATGCCATATTTTTTCGGTCATTTATCTTTAAAAACCCTTTAGGTGTAACATATGAGGTGTGCTGCTTACATTTTGGTAAAAATTTAAAAATTTATAATCTGTAAAGATTATACTTTTAAATAGTTGTATAATTTATTTAAGTTTGAGTTCTATCTTTATTTGCTCATTGCTAAGAAGATAGGACTTACAAGGAATAGTAGGTTAGGTGCCGAAGCTATAATGGCACTCTTCTCTAACGTGGTTTATATACATAGTATTTTTTCCACTACTAGCTACTACACCTTAAATTGTGTTTCAATAATTGACATGCAATTTCACGATATTTGAATAAATACTCTAAAAACGCTGATATCATTTCCAAGAATCAAGTGGGTAGGTAGGTACTCTTTTGTTTGAAATCAAACTTTGTGACATTTCATACAAATAAATTTGCAATTAATTTGACATTTCGCGAAAAGAAATTTGCAATTAATTTAATTTAAAGCTATAAATCATGGAAAGTGAAAGTGAAATGGGCTGCACACCCCCTTAAAAACGTGTTTCATAACCTCCACGTTCTGCGTGCTGTGGTTCTGTACTTCTATAACTGTCACGTGTCAAAATTATTAAATGTCATTTTCATTATTTACCTTGGTTAATAAATCAAGGTCATCATTATTCACCAAGGTCAAAAAGATAGAAATTTACGCGTCAAAGAGAGGTCGATAATGGTGGCCTTATAGGCTAGTAGTGGAAAAAAAGTATTATTCACTTTGTTTCATCCACATAATTTTTCTCACTAGATCCTCATCTTATCTGCATAATAAAATTGTATTTCATAGTGTTATTCCCAATGTCAACATCAGATCAAAATGTTTACTGAGCCCTTACAACATAAAATTTTTCAAAAGAGGCTTTAATTTAATATATTTATAAATTGAACATTAACAATCTCACTTAGGACAAGATTATCTGGATATACTAAATTTAAAAAATATTTTAAGACAATTTTATTCTCTTTATAGAAATAATGAGTTTTAATCTATTTGCCGTGACTATATTTAGATATTAGTCTTTGTCAAAGCCGATGTAAGAACAACAAAAATAAAAGCTATTCCTTTGTAAGATTACATAATCCAATGATTTCAATATTTCAGGTATGTGATGAAATCACGAACTTATAGTAACATAACCTAAACCGTCCAAAAAAAGATGCACTTGTTTAAAGGGTGCAAAATCCCCACACGTTATAGATTCACCTGTAACCAAAAAACCTCCCCTAAAAAAAACTTTGACCCCTGTCGTAACTCAATTATCTACTCGACCAAAAAAACCGACCGCTACGAAACAAATTAAAAAACATCCCATTACCTCCGCGTGTCTGTAGATGAGCCCCTCTATAAAAAATACCCTCCCCTCCAGTAACGTCTCCCTCTTAATATATCACCGTCTGGGGTGAAGTCACCCCAGTGTATATTTTTTTTGTTTGAATCAGCATTTTTGCGTCCCCTGCGTAAAAATGCAGTCGGGCACGCTTAAGGCACGTCCCATTTCCTATTTTTAGCTTCCCTTTTTGTATATGGTTTTTCGAATGTTCGTATGTAGAATAGAAAATGGCAGTCTTACTTGAAATGTTATTTTTAGGGCCTAAAATTAGTAAGTTTCGAATAGTTTAAATTTCTATTTCGTATTCAGTTGAATATTCTAAATACACGCTGATTTTTGCAAAAAAAAAAAAAACAAATATGGCACAATATCTGATCAAGAATATACAAGTGCCCCGTGTACACAGAACTACCACATTTTTTGAGATAAAAAAAAATTAACTAAATTTACGTCTATCTAAAATTGTTTTGTTTAGCCGTCAAATTTGGCAAAAAAATACAAAATAACTCTAAAACGCTTTGTTTGATTTAAATAAAATTTGGTATACTTTTGCATGGATGACAATTTTTGATGTAGTAACCAGTTACATAAATGGGAAAAACCTATTTTTTTTTTCGTGAGTGACCTTACAACTTTAGTTCAGTTTTGTCTTCAAGTTTTTTCTTTCTTTTTAATGTTTTGTACATTTAATTGGTTTCGCGAATTTAATTATTTTGTTAGTCACCATTTTCAGTTCAGTCAAAATTGTCATAATTTTTTTTATTTCTTAACAAAAGTTAAATAAGACTTTATGATGTTTAGAAACTTGTAATCTAATGTTCTTTCATGAAAATTATTGTCAATGACCATTATTTTCAACAATGTACTTCACTAAAAAAAAAAAAATTATCGTACTCATTTTAAATTTTCTACATTCTGAAAATTGCGAATACGAATCATGGAAATAATTCAATTTAAAACTTAAAATAAGATTAATAACAAAAATTAATATTTCTGACATGAGTACAATTATCTATTAAGTAATTAATTAATTAGTTTATTTACTTAATTATTTATTTATATTTATTTATTTAATTATGTATCTTGTCTAAATTGCATGTTACTAAAATGATAATAATCCAATAATGTTTATAAAAATACACTATATTAAAGGTTCCTGAACTCCATAAAGTAGTACCTATATTTATGATTAAAATAATTATTTACGTGAAAATCGTTTTTCCGAAATTTACAAAAGTTGAGAAATAGAAAATCTTTTTGAAATAGTAACCGAAGTTGTGGTAACTCCCGAATAAAATATGAGAAAATGTTATTAAACATGGTCATATTTACCACAGTTTTGTAAATGCAGTGATTTTGATTATGATGTCAAAAAGTTCCAGTTCCAATTTAAAATTTTAAAAAATGTCAACGCCCCAAGCGGCTGAACGAAGCAACTTTTGATAGGTACATTTAGTTAACTTCAAGAATACGTGATAATTCAATATGTACGTAGTATTGAGACACCCTGTATGGACAATGTAGGAAAATATTAAATTTTATTCTATATTCATCTTCATATATTTACAATATTTTAAAATAAACAAACAATTTTATAACTTCATCAATTAAACAAAATGCAATAATCTTTTTTTCTGTTTCTGACTAAGGAACATTCAACTCTTTAATTTTATTTTCACAATTGACTTTTAAAAAATATGAAAAAAATGTGAAAATACTGAAAATTGCAATGGAATGTATTTTGAACAGAAAATTAATACATACATGACTCATAATACTCTGAAAAGTTCATTTTAAAATTTGTACATACAAGAGTTCATGTAAATCACTTAAAGGTATATACTCATCTTCAAAAAATATATATTTACTATTACAGTGTGTTCCAATATTCCGTGTACATAGACTATAGCGATTTAACTAAACTTAGCTCTATCAAAAGTTGCTTTTCCAAATAGCTTATAAAAAGCTTTGTCTAATTTTAATTGAATTTCGTGCGCTGGTACTTGTATCTAGACGTTACTTTTTGACATAGTAAATAATTGCTTCTTGTTTTTTGCAGGTGACTTCAATGATGATGAACTTAAATAACTATCTCTTCGTAACATAAAGGTAAGAAATTTTTGAGTTTTCTGTTCGTTGTAAATATATAAATATTCCTGAAAGTTTCCCTTAATTTATTTTTTATGAATCATCACGAACGAATTTTTTATACTACTTTTTTTTTATACTACTTATACAAATCTGATTCAGTTGTTTTTATCAAATGTATTTCGTTTGATTATAAGAAGGAAGTAATGGTTTGTAACTTGTAAGGTCTAGTAACAGAGACATAATCGAAATGTTCTTTGGCGAAAATGACGGTCATCACTACCATAAAAAAAGTAAAAGCATTATTTTCAGATTTTTTCTCAGTTTACAAATTACGAATCGAATTCATCTAATTTAATATTCCAGAGCACGAATAATCATGGGTCATGGGATTTGATAATCACAATTTACAGAATGGGGGAAATCAGAATTATTATTTTTTATCTATTAATATTGCCAGAAGCAACTACTTTGCGAGCTGTCTGGCCTGACCAGCATTGAATTATACCTATCTAAACATCTAGGATCGTTGGTCAATCAAACCACCAGACATATACTTGATTCAAATGACGAATAATTCTAGTTATTTACTAAATATTACAGATATATGTAATTCAATGCTTTATTGCAGTTTTTTGTGTTCCACAAAGCATTATTTCGTTTGTAAAAAATAAGTACTGGGAATTTATACTCAAGGTCAGTAAGATAGGAATTTATTTAAATAGATCACAGCATATACAATCGTGTAGCGTTATTGCAACTTAATACCTTTTTATTGTCAAAGGGAAGACGTTTCGAGTATGCCACACATATAAAAAACCCAGCCACCCCCGATGTTTACGCCTGTCTTGTCCCTAATATTAAAGGCACGTAGCTTTCTTATATTTAGACGGGGCAGATCGATATTTGCGACGTTTGTCAAATATTCTTTCGGAAAATTTCATGCAAGTCATACTTCGAGGACCAGAAAAAACGCCTTCTTGAATGAGCCTTTTAGAATCGACTTAAAAGCGAGTTTTTAAGAAGAGGTTCGCAAAATATTAAGGAGTATTTGTTGTTGACTGCGAAAGATGTATTACCTGGACGGTTTTTTGAAGATGACTGATTATCGATTTCGAGTAACAGATGTGACTTTTCATTTTTGTGTATTTTTGAGAACGGCGGCAGCCGCACGGTTTTTTATTGTGGATTGATGTTTTCTGTATTAAATTATCGTTTGTAGGAGACGGTTCCGAACAATAGGGGTTATACTTTGTAAAGAGGAGATATTAGAATTTAAATCAAACTGTAGAAGTTTCTGCATAACTGTATGTTGTACTACAGATATGGAAAATTCACGAATCTGTCAGCAATACGAATAAGTTAACTATCATTTAGGTACTCATATATTTACTTTTACGCTATTTTGGGGTTAATATTACACGAAGAATTACTTTTGTAATCCAAATCCGAATTTATTAGGAATTTCTGTGTTCTACAAGAGAATCCGTTTTTTTTTGCCGGTAAAATAAGTCACATGTGGTCTTTTCAACTATAATAACGGTAGCCCTAACCCTAAGTAGCCCTAGACAGGCCACCACCTGCCCATGGGTGCTGACCATTAGGCATTAGGCTTTTGTATTATGGAAGTGGACACGTTGGAAAAAGTTAAAAAGTGTAAGAAGTGTAGGTCAGATTTCTTTGTAAGTATCGGTAACAATGTATATGGTTAATTTGAAGGAAAGATTGTACTCTACAGACATGTTAAGAAATTTGTAAAAAAATATTTAAAGGCATTGTTTATTATAATATTTATGTGATATATAAAAAATCACCAATTTAGTTGTCTTGCCGTAAAAAATAAAAAGATACTGTCATTGTTTATATTCATTACTGACATGCTTTAATTACTTTTGTGCAAATTTATTGCATTTATTAAAAAATAAATATTCAATAAAAAGTTGATAATTTTGATTTTTCATAACCAATAACCGAGCAGAAAATCCAATTTTAAAAATAAAGTAATAATTTAAAAGTAAAGTCTCTTTTGATCGCCTAGAAGTCTGGATGTGAATTCAGTGGATTTTTATTAATTATCAATTGTTAAGCAAATAGATATTTTTTTCTACAGGGTGTCCCACTAGGGTCGGCAAGGTGCGATATTAGGCCCTAGAACTTCGGAAAAAAAATTTTGTTGAATAAATCGACTAAGAGAAATCGTTGGAAATAGTTTTTAAGTTCCTAGCTCGGCCGCTAGGAAGCGCAATCTACATACCAAAATATAGAATTGAATTTTTCTCAGAAAGTTTTTCTCACACAATCGTGCAACACACTGTATATTATGTATAGACAGCCTTGGAATTATTATTTTTTTTAATAATCTTTTTATTTTTTGCCATAGGCATATAACTATACTTAATCTTTTCCATTTATTTCTGTTTGTATTTCAAAACATCAAAAGTAATTATTATTTCAAACAGAATAAATTAATATAAACATACATATGCTTTTAACCTTTTCCATATATTTTTGTTTGCCTTTACTCTATTATAAATAGTCATTCTCCAATTACGTTTAGTATTAGGTAATCGTAACTTATTTTCAACCTGTAAAACGCGGTAAAAAACACTTGCATTCCCGCAAACGCCAACCTGTTTCCAACATAAAAAACCTCCCCTTGTAAAAAACACATCCACTTGTTGGGGGTTTCCCATGACCTTCTTAAAAATAGTTTTTCTACAATGCAGATGTGCTCAAAATACCTCCACGTGTACCGCACGAACACAATGAAATTCCCCATTCGACCCCTATATGTAAATTATAAAAATGTATAAAACGCACCCCATTTTTTTGAAATCTGCGTTTTACTTCCCCCTTGTCGATAGTGAGACGCGCACGCTTACGGCACGTCCCATTTTTATTTCCGTTTTTATGTATTTTCGGTAGAAGAGAGAAGAGGAACGGTGGGGTGCCCTTTTTTGTATTTTTCTGCTTCATACGAAATGTTTAGAAAATGGACGTATTGTGTTGACAACCGACTGAAAGAGGGGTTGATTCGATCGTTTAAGTGTATATTGTCGCGTTAGCACTTTTCTGTTTTTCCGTGTGAAAAAAATGAAATAGTTACATTTATTTAGCATTAAGTATTGTCATAAATTTCATCGATAAATATTATCGTTGCTTTTTTAACCGCATAATTTAATCATAATCGTTCTAACCTTGATTTCGCGAAGCGTAGATATAATACGAGTATTATAAAATCCAGTTGTATTTTGTAAACGTGGATTTCATTTCTAGAAAAATATGGTTAATATCTGCAACATTTATGTAGAGTAGTTTCAAAATATCATGAGCCGCGAAATGCGCGAAAGGCGTGTAGTATCCATATTACAACCAGAAATGAACTAAGGCGCTCGGGCATCAATAAAGTCAACTGGCGAACGTTCGTTATATATATTTTTACTGCTTAAATTAAAATAATAAAGAGTAGGGCATTTTATTATATTTGTACTCGGAGCAAAGGCTTGTTTACGCTACGAGAGCTCGAGATAGACTGTGAATAATGGATTTAATGTTTTTAGGACGTAGAATAATTTAGGCGACGGTCGGAATTATGTTTCTGCGCATATGAAGGTCGAAGCTCATAAGATTTTGAAACAACTCCTAACAATTAATCATATCATCAATCATCATCGTCAATGTTTAATAGTTTAATATACTTATTTTCTTCATAAAGTTTAGTACAATATTCATTCATCATTCATTTCATATATATTATAATTGACTGTTAATTTACCTGATGTTGAACTGTTTAATTTTTAATAATAATTTATTTAATTCCAACTTCATAAGTAATGTCTGCAAAATATTACTCAGTTCCAAATACAATGATTTAAAATTATTTACTGCATAAGTACAAATGTGTCTATGATACTGATTTAACAACTATTTGTTTAATTATATACATGTTTTAAGAATTAGATTATTTCGTCACAGTTTTAATTCGATTTGTAAGAAACGCAGAATTGCTAATATTGAGTTGCACTGCACCATTGCGCAAATTTATAGGCCACCAACCATACAGACAGAGTGTATTATATGTCTTGTGGACAGAGCCTTGCTTTCAAATCGTTTCACATTTATATCACATAATGTGATTTATATCATTTGCGTATAGAGCCGTATTCTTTTATGCATCATTTTGATGTGATGGATCCCAATATTGCATTATTATTGACTCTGTTTAAGAGTTATAATCTCTGATAGGCTGTACATAATTCATCTCAATCATCTCATGTAGCAGAGGGACAATGTTCGCGTATCCGCATATAAAAATAAATTATTTTGCGGTGAGTTAGCTATTTACCAATGTATTCAAGGTGATTTTTACATTTATTTCTTTCCTTGTTCAATTAATCGATACGAAGTAAATAGCTATAAAGTTAAATGTGCTATGAAAATAGCACATGCAAATAGCAAAATATTGACAAAATTTGTCAATGTACTTACTCCCTGTTAATACTAATGGAAATTATTTATAGTTTTTACCGCTAGGGTCGCTAGTGTTCCTTGTACACTGACATATTTTCATTATTTATTGATTTACTTATCTAATTCAAAGTAGCTTACATTATTTATTTTAAAAATTTTAACACGTCACAAAAACGACGTGATTGATTTTTAATTCAAACTGCCGCTTTCTTTATCTGCCCTCCAGTATTTCGGTGTATATTGGACACTAGCGCCCTCTAATGACTGACTGGTGACTGGTATCATGGAGACTATCCCTGATACAGAGATATGGAGTAGGGAGAATGAGAGTCAAGATGCGCAAACTTGTTAATAAAGGAGGTCGCCATTTTGAAGTCTTAGATACGAGGGGGTACTATATTACATTACCAGGTCAGTTCTAAAAGTTCAAATTAGAAACGCACATAACTTTACATTAAATTTTGAAATGAAATATGAANGTTCCCACCGTTTCAAATGTTTGGCCAGCTAAGTTCTAAATGTGTCTTCACTGAATATGTCGAAAGAATTAGTTGGATGCACATTTCAAACAGTTCGGAACCAATTCCTGACTCATGTTGGAACAGACCTATCATGGAGACTATCCCTGATATCAGTGTTCCCAAAATATCATTTAACAACATTTTCTTCTTCCTCTTCTGACAATTGTCTCTCTGACTTTACATAGATGTGACGACATAAAGTGAAGGTAAAATGACAACATAACCTAAATTTAGGCATTTCTAATTTTAGAAGTGTCAAAGTCATAGTGTACAAATTTTGTATTGTAAAAATCTATGAAATTATTTTTCGTGTTACTTAGTAAATATATTTAAAATGTCTAAAGATTCCCATATCGACCGAGACTTAGACTTATCTAATGCTAACAGAGGTGTTTGGTTAGTAAAAGTGCCTAAATATGTTGCTGAAAGATGGGAGAAAGCTCCCAGTGATATGGAAGTAGGCAAACTGAAAATTACCAAGTAAGTAATAATTCTACCGCTTGTATAGACCAAGGCAATTTATGCGAATTTTTCAAATGCTACTGGGAACATCCTTATAGACCCCATGGACAAAAGGCCCAAGTGTCTCTCACCTTGTCTTCAGCCATTTTAAATTTAAACGAGCCAGGCCAAGAAAGTATACCAAAGGATCATAGATTGGATGTATCCACAGTTACTCAACAAACTCTAGGAGTATTCTCTCACGTTGTTCGTAAGTTTGTCGTTGCAAAACTAAATCGACATAGAATTATTAATAAGCCCTTTTTTGCCAGAGGTAGTTAGAGATTTTTCTTTCTTTAGCTACAAACACAGACGCTGTGATACCAGAAACAGAAAAACTATATATGGAAGGCAAAATTGTACAAAAGTTAGAATGCAGACCATACGCAGATAACTGCTACATGAAATTGAAGCTAGAATCTATCAGAAAAGCTTCTCTTCCCACACGACAAGTTAAACAACTTGACAGAGTTGTACAATCATATAAACCTGTTTCTGACCATAAAAATAATGTACGTAAAATATTTATAAAGTTAGGGGATCATTTTTTTAATTGTTTTACTTTCAGATTGAATACATGGAAAAAAAGAAAGCGGAAGGCAAGAAGGCTCGTGAAGATAAAGATGCAGTACTCGAAATGCTTTTCGCAGCTTTCGAGAAGCATCAGTACTACAATATCAAAGATCTCGTGAAAATCACGAAGCAACCCATAACTTACCTGAAAGACATTTTGAAAGAGGTGTGCAATTATAATTTGAAAAATCCACATAAAAATATGTGGGAATTAAAACCAGAGTATAGGCATTATAAGCAGGAAGCCGCTGAAACTGTGACAAAAAAAGAAGAGTCCGATGACGATGATTGATAAAAATATTAATATTCTGTCTTTGTGCATTTATATGTGATGTTTTCCTTCAGTGGTGTTCTTGAATTTCTATTTATTAGATAAGGTCTTATAAAATTATACCATATTAGTTTAATAAATTTTTAATCGAATTATGATTTGTCTGCAAAATGTATTTACTTCTACGTACCTTTGCAATTAGGCAACTCATAGTTAGTTAAACTGGGTCACCTCAAAATGCTGATAAATGAAAAAAATTGCAAAATGTTTACTCAACTTATATTATAAAGTATATATACACACAAATTATTAATGAAAACGTCTAAATGTTATAAATTTTAATATCTTAAATTCGTTGAAATTTTTCCATTACTTACATTATTTAGATAGTATTATTCTACAAATATATTAATAAAAAATTACATTTCTATAAAAATATTTAAATTATTTTGAAGATCACGATTTGCAATAAACAATCAATAAAAAATAGCCTTACTTTGAACCATAATTTGCATATCTTTCATTTAAATAATTTAAAAAATAGAATATTTTTCCATATTAAATACTTTACATTTAACATAAGTTATAAAATATATTTTAAAATAGAATTCAAGTTTCTCTCTCGAACATTACGTATAAAAAAATTATAGAAATATATACAGAGAGACATCTCACTTAGCTTTGCTCGGACTTCAAGTATGTATCGATATGTATTTTTGCTTTTCCTCAAATTAAATGCAAATACTGACATAATTGTAATGTTAAAATTAATTTCTTATGGAGCAATATATTTAATTTGCTACCAGACAATTTAACTGTTTTCAATTACATATGTATTGAAAACAACAAAAAATTGCAATAGAATTTAGCTTCATATATAAAATGATTTAATATATTTTAATCGATACAATATTTTTTAAAAATACACAGCCGATAGTGGCATATCAGATTCCTAAGAGATTACATTAATTGTGGAATTACATATCGTCAGTCATATATTTTATTTTCGGGTTCACTTTTAAAATCACGGTGAAAATCGGGTTCACTTTTAAAATATTTTCGTTTCCATTAATGAAGCATGAAACAAATTAAATGTTTCTGTAACTTAGACTTCTTTTTTAAATCTTATTTCAAAAATCTAAGCTATAAAAGCAACATGAATGAAAAAGCATAAAAAACAAAATTATTTCTTTTAAAGAACGTGAACCCTAAAAGATTTTTGAAATTAAATGCGAGATCTGCCATAACCACCACTTTTAACATCAAACAATTTTCTGACAAAATACACCTGAACAGCAGTTGTAACAACGATCACCAAAATTTGTATAATAGACCACCGAACCACATACGAATTATTATCTTGTAACAAGTTAAAATCCCAAGCTTCCCTTCCTCGTGAATGATGCTGGTACTGCAACATTTCATTAATGTTCCTCTCTGCACCGACAATAGTAGATGTAAAGTTCTCCATATTCATATTCAACTCGTCTATTTCCTTGGTATATTTCTCCCACATATCGTATCGGACCACCGTAATGTATATGTTCACCAATTTGGCAGCAAATCGAGAGAACTGATTGTCTATGCATACTGAATAGTAACCACCTGGCGAAGTTTGATCCTGATATTCACTGTTTGATTTCCACTGATAGGGGTGCACAATTTGACCAGAAGGATGTCGAACTGCAAAACCAGCCATGCCATCTCCACCCCGAACCACTTGAAAACTAACATAAAATGTTGCCCCCGGGTTCACATATTGAAAGTAACAGTCCTCTTTTCCGGGATCTATGTGTACTTTATAGTCCATTGCAACAGCTGGAAGATTTTCATACCATGGCACCGTTGGTTGACTCTCCAAATTTGTTATTAAAAAACCGAAAATAATAAAACATATTTGGAAGCGCAGTAACGTGGCAGCTCCCTGCACCATTTTTTTGAACGTCTGGTAATAATTAGTTCTTCAGGTTACTACTAAACAAAGTAACTAGAACAGTGGTTACTTTCTAATTTTGACTTCAGGGACATTTTACCGTATACCTACTTATACTTATTCATCCGCAACATTTTTTAAGCTGCTTTACTACACAAAACATCTTATAATTTATGCTTTGCGCCACAAAACATATAATACATTTTGCGCCTTACTAATGGCGATAAGCATCTACAAATATTTTGAAGATTTTGTGGTAATGTATGGTTTGATGAGATTGACACTGACAGACACATTTTGAATTGCAAATGCAGTTATTTTTCGAAATTTATTTTAATTATATGTATTAGTAAAATTATATTCAATTTAGTATCAGCAATTAAAATAAAATTGGTTAGATATACAGGGCAGACAGACAAATAAAATAATGATCAATTATATATATTTTCAGTCTAAAGTTTATGCTTTGTGATAAGAAGATATTTATATTCATAATCTTAAGATGTTGGCAAGTAAATGCCCTATTTTAATCACACTTGAGACCCGAGATCTCTCTAGTGTTCTGTTAATTTCCCTTAATTGACCAATCCGCATTCAAAATAACAGATTAGCTGAGACCTCGGGTAAATAAAACATAGCTGTTGGAAACCCTTTTATTTTAATGAAATCTCAGTTAACAGCACCTTATTGACCAATGGTTATTCGGATCAGAATAACTAAGATTAGCTGACTAGCTGAGATCTCAGGTAAATAAAACACGGCTATTAATAAATTGCTATGTTCACATTATAAATCCAGATCCTGACCCAAGGATTTTCTTGTATAAAATCCTTGATCCTGACCTGATACCCCTAAATAAATGATACTGCTGATACCCCTCCTCAGTCTTTATTCTAACTGTGATTCTAACCTAACAACTTGTCGTCCGAAATAAGTATCATTTGTGTAAAAAATTGCTGTCTCTTTATTGGACTTAACATAAATTACAATACGAAAGTTCGATAGTAAATACCGAATTCGATAGTGATAAAAGCACTCATTTAATACTTCACTACATTCAATATTTAAATGCTTCATAATGGCAGTATTAGATTTTTATATAAATTAATTCTTGATTCCAACAAGGGCAACGTAATGGAATATATGAGTAAACTTTAGTAAATTCCTAATTGTACCACAAATATTCGTGACGTTATTATTAAAAACCAAAAATATGCTGCGCCGCAAAAAATAGCTTGTGTATTAAAATATTCAAAGTTGGCTACTCTGACTCTGCAAATTTGTAATTGTAACGGTTTTGTTTTGATGTGCAGCTGTTTATAATTTAAATTCTGTTTGATTTTTGATTCCGTTAATCAGTTTTTAGTATTTTACTTCCAATACCGTTGTTTCTTGTGAGAATTCAGTTAAAATAGTTTATGTAGTAGGTGGTAGTTAGTATATTAAAAAAATGGGACTAGCTTCAAGCAAAGTCTGTAAACAACTTTCCCAAAAAGATCTGCAGGAAGGTAGTATTCCTTCTACTCCAATTTTGACACCAAAAGTATTGAAACAGGAAGATTTAGATCCTAGATCCCCTAGTTTGCATATTTCTCGCACTCCATTGCAGGTATTAAAAAAACAATACATAGTTATTTTATGATAATAATATGAAATATGTTACAGTTGCTCTCAGCTGCCAATTTAAAAGTGGATGAATTAAAAGAAACTGAATTTACTGCAGTTGCAGACGAAACTTCCGCAAAATCAAAGATAGTCCTACTTGGAATAGATCCTCGCTCTCCAACAGTAGAATTTCAAAGAACTCCTATTATTATTAACGTGTCTGAAGCAGACAGTGCTGGAAAATTTCACAACAAAAACCTGGATAGAGTTAAACAATCTGTTATTATTACTACCCCAAAATCTACTACTAAGCAAATATCAACTAATATACCACCGAAGTTATTAGAAAGTAGTCCTGTTAAGGCAAAATCTGATGCAATCAAAAGAAAATCATTTGTGGGTTTGCTAGAAACTAACATCGATTATACGGAAACAGATCTTGACGCAGTGATAAGAGAAAAAAATAAAGCCAAAGAAATACAGTACGATGTAAAGGAACATGCAACACCCAACCACAAACAGCTTGTTACCATAGTTGAGAAAGAAAATATAGATCCGCGTTCTCCTACAAATGATTTCCTCAGAACACCAATCCAAATTATAAAGAAGGTTGCTGATTTAAATTTAATTGATGTTGTTGATTCTGAAAGAGAGTCTGGATGTATTGGAAAGGAATACAAACAAAATGAAATCGCTGAGGAATTAGAAGATCATAATATAATAAAAAAATGTGTTCAAGAGATTTGTGAGAGTGTTCATTTAAACAGTGAATTAGAATCTACGGAAAAGCATACTGACATTTTGGAAAAAGTTGAACCAGTTGCAATGCCTCAAATCAACATTCAAACTGAAGTTAATAAAGATGCGAAAGAAATTGAAAGTGACGACACAGATACAACAGGAACCCCAGTGAAAATAAAATCAGCTCCAATTACGCCTCCCACAGGTGAAGTGAATCTAATGTCACCGGGGAAAGCAGTAAAAGCAACAAAATCTGCACCTGTTACGCCTCCAGCAGTAAATCTTGCAGCTGACGTTAAAGAATTTGATAAAAAACTTACAAGCTTGATTTATCGTGATGAAGACATTGTCATATGCCCCAGAAAGGTGAAACTAAAGGACTATGATACCCGTTCTCCCTTAAGAAACATTAACTGCAATGAACCAGAGAAAAAGAAGTCTTCTCAGAAACTGAAGGTGAAAGACAAGAAGTCTGAGTACGCGGTAAGTAAAATTCCCGTCTTTAAAGAGACTGGTAGGAAGACTGAAATACAGTGTGAAAATACGCCACCGAGAAATATGGAGAAAAGAAAGGTTAAAGTAAGGAAATCGCATTGGGATAACGCGGATGCAACTTTAATTATATAATTTAATGTTGTGGCTTTCAGTACCTGGCTGATTTGTAGTTGTTATTTAGTTTGTTGGTAACATAAGTTCGCAGATGAGATATCGAATTTTGTGAAGGGAAAAGTAATCTTATCTGCCTACATAATATAATATACCCCGGTATTGTCAATATTTATTAAGTTCATTAATCCCCAATACCTGACTGATGTACATTTTGAAATAAAATGCTTTACATAAACTTTTACTTTTGGTAAATATGCATTAAAATGATATTCGATCGCATAATCATCAGAACATAATAATGTCACAGCATAGCCCAAGTTTTTAATTACCAAAGAAATAATCGTATACATAATAGTTTTCTTTACTAATTGTTTAAATAGAAACTAAATTTTTTATGATTAATAATCTCCTTGATGCTTTGTAAACTATAGTTTTAACATATCTGCATAAACCAGTAAAAACTTAGCAACTGAAATGTTTTTTATTTAACCATTGAAGTAAATTTCAATAATAACTAGGAGTTGCACATTTTACTATATGTATTCAACCAGTTTCATCTTGCCGATAAAACGTGCAAATGTGAGAATGCCAAGTGCATAAAAAATATTAAACAAATTTTTAATAAATTGCCTCATTGCCATCATTTTGTTGTTAATTCTCTGCTTTAAGCATTTAAAATTTCATTTGATGTGGGCTTTACTTTTATGAGTGCCGAAACGAAATGAGCTCTCAGATGTTACAAGTTGAACTATACTTGGTCAAATTTTAAAAAGTTCAAGAGACATCAATTTTATAAAATACGCTATCAGATCAGTAAGAGTAAGAACTGACTTTGCCCAGAAATTTTGACGTCTGTAGGCTGTCGGTCAATAAAATGTATCCAATAGATAATAGTACCAAGTCAGTAAAATGATTTTTTTATTGAAGGAGTCTGAGATTATGAGCCGAGTGAGCGAGGCGAATTCAATAAGAACAATTTACTGACGTGTATATAAAATTTTATTGCCAACCATAAATATTTATAATTTAAAAAAATGGAGATATTAAACCTTATCACATTTTATTATGACAAAGTAAACAGAAAAATAACAGCAAATACAAAACAAATCTACTTATTTTTTGTTAAATAGGTGTTAAACATGAACGTACACCTTGATGCATTATAAAAATCAATTCCTGAAGTTACGGAGTTTCAATTGAAAAATGTTAGAAATCTATGTTAACAATTTGTAAATCTTTAGTAAAATTATTATTAGTAATAAATATGTTCTCAGTTTGACCTTCATCTAAAATCGTCTTTGCAATTTTCATTTTGTTGAGCACAGACTCTTCAACATAGGATTCTGCAATTGTGTCGCTTTTCCACTTCCTGTAATGTTTTAAATTTTCCTTACTGCCGCCTGCATCGTCAAAGATGGTGGATATGCGATGAAAACAATGTCCCGTATAAAGTGATGGTTCTGGCAAATGCAGATAGTTAGCAGTTTTGCTTGGTATACTTACAAAAGTATGGATTCCAACTGGCTGGACTGTGCATTTACCATTTCTATAAGAAGAAATTGGTCGTGGGGCATCTGTTTAGGATGCAGAGCTAAATATTTGTTAAACAATTCTACAGATTTTACTTTTCCTTCAAACTGAAGTGATCACAAATATTGGAGGTCTGTTGGTTTGTTTTAATTACATGAACAACCAGAATTGTTTCTTTCTGCTCTATGTTACTTACTTTTAAACACAAAAGTTCTTCAATCTTCACTACGTAAAGCCCCAGCAGTGCCAAACAAAGTTAGCATAAATTACCTTCATCATTAAATTGATTTTATCCGGTGCATTTAATAAATATTTAAGTACATATTTCTTCTTGTGAAAGAATATTGGACTCTTTTGGAATACGATTTCTTCCTTTTTGTTTTAAAAAAGTCATCAGTTTTTTATATTTACCAATGACAATGTTAATTTTTGTAGAAAGGGTTGCTTTCACCAAGGAATAATCACATTGAAGAAGAAAACCCTTTCGATAACTCGAAAAAATTTGCGAGTACTTAAAATTTTCACAATATTTTTTAATTCTGTTTCTTGCATCATTTCATGAATATGGATACTGGCGATTGTATTTTTCGACTGATATTTGCAGTAGAATTTTGAAACACATTTTTAACGACTATCCGAATTTCAGGCGACGTGCACTGAATGTCCTCTTTAATCATTTTCTATAAATAATTCGTAACAAAACTTACTGTTGGGGCAGTGACAGTGTCAAACGATTTCTGATTAATGTCAGATAAAATGCTTGATTTTTACAGTAAAATAAAATGTTTACTTCCGAAAATCACTATGATAATGCAAGGCTTCATTGACGATTGGCGATAAAAATAAAAAATATTCTAGTACCGAAAACAAACCAGTCATAAAAAGTAAACATTCCAATAAAACCTCAGAATGTATTCATCTTTTTATTTACGATACTTCCCCTTAAAATTTGAAAACGAGAAAAACCCTGTCGCATTTTATCTTTTGTCACATACACTGTTGTACCAGTTGTGTTTTGCTCGAAACTGCAATTGTGTCTCATCCTTGATACATAAACGACTCAACAGGTCTTAGTACATATATGTATTATGTATCTACATAAATATTATTAGGGGCTAAAGAGCAGAATGAAACATTACATTATTTCACCTCTTCCACCAGCCCTGGTAATCATAAGATAATCACACTACAAATAAGGATCACAACTGGAAAATTGAGCACATTTATTCCGATACAACATTAAATATCTAATTTTAGGAATTGATATTTTCATTAATAGGTTTACAACACTGACTAGGAGGTACACTCCAATTATATATGTAATAACTTCTCTTATCAACCTCTTCCGAGCATAAAGTCTTATGCTGAACATAATTATTGTAAATTTTTCTCATTTCTTGTTGAGACAAGTTATGAATTATCAAATGGGTATTTCGACATGATCTCGAAATCCACTCTGTGTCGAATCTAATATCATGAATTCGAAGAATATTGTTTATGGGTGCTAGCCAGAAACCAACACTCACATCTTCCGAATTAAATGATCTAAAATTTAAAATAAACCTTAGGGAATTAATTGATTATATCAAATATTCACCATTTTACCTTAAATCTTCTGTGTTTTTGGCAACGTAACTTATTAAATTCTTAGATAAAATATAGCCTCCACCCAATGCGTAAGGTGTATATCTATCGGAAGCAATCCAATCATTCTCTTTCCACTTTCCTTTTGTTTTTATCTTGGCAGACCCTGAAAAGTAGCCCCAATAGACACTGAGATATTTTCCTTTAATTTCTTTATCATTGACTTGCATACTTGTTGATAAATAAGGATTATTTTGTTCTGATTTCGGTTTAAATGGGTACTTAAGGTCCGAGTTAAGATACGAATTTTCTATGGCAATTATTTCTTGGGGTAACATTAATAAATTCACATAGCTATCATCATCGCACTTTAGCACATATTTGAAATTTAATCCATAATCATACTGATCATTTAACCATACAAAACTTCTTTTAATTTTTTCTGTTAGAGTTTTGTAAGTGTCAAGCACTGGTAATATTAAAATATCATTATACTTTGATTGTTCCGAACTTAAATGTAATAACTGATCAGCATTTAGACCTAAACTTCCTATCACAAAATAATGCTTTATTTTAAAATCTTTATTATCAGATCCATCAAAGTTTTCATTATAAAGTTTTAACCATGTTTCTCTTATTGTTTCTCTTTTACCGAGGTTATTTGGTGCTGAAAGTATTAGAATTATAAGTTCAGGATTTCGTAACTTAGAATTTTGCATAATATTATATTCTCTATCTGCATTCTCAATTCTACATGTCTTTTCTATAGGAGTTAAGTTTATTGTAATCATGCATCCCAACAGAAATGAAAATATTATTAAAAACAGCGTTCTAAAGGGCTTTCCTCCAAAAAATTTTATCATATCCAGAAATATTCCGCAACTCAATTACGAGGAAAATCTTTTTAACAAAACATACTGAATTGAACAACTTATTTAAAACGTCTGGAATTAAATAAGGTTATGTTACTGTCAACGTCAACATACAAATCAACAACAGCCACAGAACTTATTACAGATTATAAACAGAACATTTGTACTTAAGAAAATGTCAACAGTTATCTTGAGTGCTTTCGTTTTGCAAAGTTAGATATACCAGGACAAAAAGTTTTTTTTCGTAAAGTGCGCGGTTTTATCTTTGGACTCGCACTACACTTTTATAAACTCGATAATTACATCTATGCCATAGATTCTATGGAGTGTATACACCAGTACACCATATAAGTACGTGGTAATACACTCCGTATGTCCTCGAGTTGTCAATAGCTCCCGAGGCTCCCGTCTTTGTCAAAACGAAAGCACCTTCTGTGCTTGTTCATCTTGTGTACTTTCAATACATTTTTTCGCCTTCCTGAGAAAATATTCAAATCTCAAAATGGCCGAAAAAAATTAACTTTTTTTATTAAATTTTTCATATTTGCTTACCTTTTCCTATTGATAAAGAATTTTTTCAAAAAGCTAGTAGGTAATAAATTTTATACAGGGTGATTCGTAATGATGTGCACATATTTTACGGAGGTGGTTAAAAAGTAATTTTAGGGGGGGCACTTCCAATAAATTTTTTCGATTTGAGCCCCCCCCCCCTGAGAAAATATTCAAGTCTCAAAATGGCCGAAAAAATTAGTTTTTATTTTTTTTTTATTAAATTTTTAGTTCATATTGCTTAGCTTTTCCTATTGATAAAAAAGCATGTCAAAAATGACGATCGTTTTTGGTGACTGTTATACTGTACCTAATCGACAAGAAAAATAATTTATTTTTTTGCTCGTAAACCATTAAGTATACGAAAAAATTGGAAGGGTAAAAAAGTTTCTAAATGAAATGTAGTATTAAAAGCTATTTTTCTAGTTGGAATTGGCTAACGTAGAAAAAAGTTGTGAGAGAAATAAAACCAAGGGGTGCTAATTTCTTTCGTTCAGACATAAACCAAGAAAAAAAGACTACTAAAAAATACCATTCAACTAGTTGTTAACGTGTATAAAAATTGAAATTTCCAAGTTTAACCGTTTTCGTGAAAAAAAATAAAAGCTAATTTTTTTGAGATTTGAATATTTTTTCAGGGAGGGCCCAAATAAAAAAAATATATTGGAAGTTCTCCCCTAAAATTACTTTCTAAACACATCCTTAAAATATTTGCGCATCATTATGCAACACTCTGTATAAGTTTACATTCTTAAAAGTATTTAAAATGCAAATCCGACGATCTTAAAAGTTTCACCTTCATTTTATACAGCTTGGAAGCGAAACGATTCTGTAGGAATTATTTTAACAAAAAAAACAATGGGGTACATGACTTTTATTAAAGTAACTTACAAAATAGTAATTAGTTTTGTGACCTCAAAGTCTTGAGTATACTATTTAAAATGTCTATCGACTCTAAATGTAAGGGATTATTCTTATCTAGTTGTTGATGCAAATTGACAACTGTAACACTAAACATTTTGAATTCGGGAGTATTAGATCCTTGTAGCCACACCCTCGGCAATATAAGGCTGATCAGTCGAACTTTCTGAACAGCGTCGGTCACCATGCAGAACTTTAATGAACTCAGCAAATATCGATCTAACAGAGACTGCAAGGCCAATTCCTTTAAGGTGTTGTCGTTTAAAATGCCCTGCCAACTAGTTATGTTTTTAAGCAGTTTTAACCCACTAGCAAACTGCCTTTGGAAAAACTGAGACTTACTTTCTGCCAACTTAGGAGTTACTGGAATAAATACGTCATGCTCTAGCGCAGTTTTCATCTTATGTAAAATAGCGCTAAATAAATTATTTAAAGGTTTACTAGCAGGTCCTAGCGTAGGAAATTTCCTTATATAACGAGACACGGTGCCAACTAGTCGCAAAGTTTGTGAGCTAGAGAGGGGGTCCCAACATCTATCAACAAGCTGTGTCAATTTGGGAATGATTACTTTCTCTATGATTGTAGGCAACAATGAAATATCTGGATCTTTTGATAGAGATTCTTCCGTTTCATCGTCATGTAACCCATATAATGCTAGAGTTCGATACCAATCGAGTTTTTCCAGCTCAATTGTTTCATTTAACGAGTCCCAAAACACCAAGTTGAGCCTTACTAAAGGGCTAACAACTTTTGGTAAGCAAAATGTCGCATATGCCTCTGTATATGCCGTGAGATCGGTTGATCTCCACTGTTCAAATTTGATTAAAATATTTGCGGTAGAAGAATAATCTTCAACCACATCCTCAAAGACTACCAGTAGTTCGGCTTCAATCTGTTCCCGTTCCTTTTCAAAATTCAGGATGTCTTGTTGGGAAATTTCGTCATCACTAGACATACCTAAAAAGAATTTATTAGTTTAAAATTTTAACAAACAGTGTTATATACAGCGTGTTCCTAAATAAGTGTCGCAACGGAAAACTGTAAATTCCTCTTGAAAAATGAGACATTTCTTCCATTTTTCTCTCCGGGCTTTCGTTTTGTTTTCTGTTGCGATACTTATTTAGCAACACCCTGTATTTGCAGTGGCGGCTCGTCAGGTGATGCAAGTGACGCATCGCTTCACCTAAAATTTCCGTTTGGTTGTGCAATTTAAAATTATTTTAAATTTCATATAAATTTTATAATTTACAACGTATAGTATACGTAAGTGACGCAGATTGAAACAGTCTGTATTGTGCTTCTCTTCGAAGCTTTGTTTACGGCGGTTGTCATGGCAATGAGGCGGCCAATATATGGGAGTAAACAACGGCGAGGGGGAAAGAGTGACGCGGATATCGAAGCAGCATTGTCATCGACCATCGCCTGATCACCTGCCTTTAAACAGTTTATATGATACGCGTCGCCCAGTGCACGATTATAACGGTTCTTAGTTAATAATTGTTTTGTATAATAATTGTGGAAATGTTTCTTATGTATGATCCAGTATGTACTTTATTGAAAACGCCATTTTCCAGATGGAAAATTGAGGACAAAAAGGATTTTTTAAATTGCGAGACCTATGCCTTATTCTCTCGATATGGAAAAAGGGGGAAGTCAAAAAACAATGTATACATTCGGAAGTTTCAGAATGGATGGTATTCAAAGTATAAGAGTGGTTGTGTGGAAGTGTTTATTTAAAAAAACTTTTCTGGTATGCAGTGTTTAATTGTGAGTGTAAAGCCGGGCGTGTGGAATAAGGAGGGATTTAACAATTTTGGGAATGTCTCACGAGGCTGTCGTAACCACAAAGCTTATTTGGAACATACATGATTGTACGGGTTAATATTCGCAGAAGTCCATGAGCCGAACTAATTTTTCTATTTTTTATAAAATCTAAATAAAAATCCTTTGCACGGACTTTAGCTTTCGGTAATATTGCAAATGCAACTAAAAATTTCCAGATTCATTTAAAGCCTTGAAAATTTGAAAATTTTACAGTGGAAATATTAAGGAAATCAATCAAATCAAAAGATTCTAGCTGTCTCAACACATAACTACAGTTTCCAAATTTGAAATAAAACTATTTTAGAATAACTTGGAACTTTGGGGAATAAAAGACATGATCTTTAGGGCTGTTTTTGTTACATATGAAGCCTTGGTAATTTAGACAGTAATGCATGTACATACCTTCCACATGTTTTGGCAGTCCAGGAATTTCCCTTGCTCTCCTCCTCCTTGTCCTACGTCCCTCTCTTTCTGCTGCTCTCCTCTGTTTCTCCTCATCTTCAGGCCCTTTCCTTATTAAACCTCCTTTATTTGTAGCTTCTTCAGCCTGATCCCTTACATCTTGCCTCCTCCTTTCTATTAACCATTCGGATTTACGAGCCATTAGATCCAATGCGCGCTGTTCCAAATTAGAAATAACTCCAACTTTCTCATCCAGACATTCTACAAGATCTGTAATGTATCCTCTGAGCTCTTGATAAAACCGAAACCTTTCCGCTGCCCCTGGTGCTTTAAATCGTAACTCATCTAATTCTTTTGTTACCTGGTGAATATCTTCACGGGTCTTTTGCAACTGAACTATATTGTGATCTCTAGATGCACAGACTTTTTCGAAGTGTTCTCTTAGCTTTTCTGCTATCATCTGAGGTGTTCTGGGAACTCCAGGCTCTATGACAGGTATTTGAGGAGTGATGATAGGTGGCGCAGGACAATCTGGTAGGAATATCATTTCTTGGGCCATAGATATAGCTGCACCTAAGGGCATTATTTTAATTTTTAGATTGGAATTTTAAAGATTTTAATTATTTTACCTGTCACTCCTTTTCTAATTTGCTGATCTTCCCATTCGTCAACCTCATGGTCAGATTCCTGAGCTGCCAAAAATTGTTCTCTTCTACGCTCCTGATCTCGCAAGTTCAAATTAATGTCCATGTCAATCCGATCCTCATCGCTACCCTCATTATCATCTTCTCTTAATAATCTACCCTTGTCTTCGGGTTCTTCCTCGTCTACTGGAATATAATCACCTAATTCGCGTGCCCTTTGTCTACGCTTCCGTGCAGCATGTATCATAGCAGCATCTGGAATAGCACCTGATTCCAGGACTTTCTTAAAATTGTCTGGTTTTGAAAAACGATGAGTTGTTGCTGTCGATCCATCCTCATCCTCTTCAGATGATAGGTCGTCTTTACCTTAAAAAATATTAAATTTTAGTGCACATGGCTTGGTATAAATTAATAATTTTTACCAGCACATAAAGCATCTCTTCCGGAAAGAATTGGTGGTGGAGGTGTGTTTGGTTTCTTATGACTAGAATTAACAACTAATACCAAATCATCAGTGACTATCTCTGTTTTCACCTTCAGCTTGGGTTCTTCTTTTTCAGGTTTTATGTCTTTTTTCCTTTTCTCTTTTTCAAACATTTTCATAATTTTCTTACTATGAGAAGACTTTTTTACTTGAAATACCTCACCTTCCTCTTCCGCATCAAAACTTAACAATGTTTGTTTTTGTTTAAATGACTTTTCTTTCTTTCTAGGATTTTTCTCGATAGATACCACTTCTTGCACCTGCATTGGTTCATCTTCATCATCGTCATTTTCTGTAAAAACTCTTCTTTGAACTATATTCTTTTTTGGTTTTCTAAATAGAGACATTGCGGATACTCAATATTTTTATTTTATAACGTTTTATAGGTTATATTTCTGACATATTTACATGTAGGGTACCATAGACTAACTAAATAGTTCAGAACGAAAAAATACATTGTTTAGGGGCGTGTTCGCATGAAATGCTAGATGTTCCGGGCGATTTCTGAGTGAAAAAAAAAATTTAATCTGAAACGAAAGCCATTACAATAAGAGTGTCGTTTGGAAAGCAATACAAGTAAAATATAGAAATAGTAAGATATTTTGTATGATGGTTTTTGTCAAGGGTGACATTATACAGGAATAAGAATACAACATACATACTTTTTTGAAAGATTGCATTATTTAATAATTTCAATATATCAGGTATGTGTTTTGGAATTAATAAGATTAATTTTGTTTAGATAATTTATTAATTACTAGTACTAAATATTCCTGGTACCTTTAATTCAATGCTAGTTGACGCATGTAGTCCAAAGATCAAAGAGTAGTAGTTGTCTCCAGTAATATCATCAGTTAAGAATCTTGTCTTGAAGTTAGATATCTATATACCTTCAGTTCGATATAGTATTAGTTTACTATCAAAATCTAAAATACAGTAAAAGTACGAGATCTAATAATAAAATATATATTCTTAGAAAGATTAATTGTCTGTTATTTCATAAGTAATTATAACTAATAACATTTCACAATTTAATTAAGCTTAATTTCAAAATTATGTAAATATTATATTTATAACATAATATTCTTTCTTTAATCATTTTAAATAACACTCAACAAAGTAAATATGTTTGATTGTAAATAAATTGAAATATTCGAACAATTATTGCAAATAGGTAGTTTGCACAAACGCATCTGGAGTAATAGTGCATCAGTAATAGATCCAGAATGATAGAAGCGTTTGGGGAGTTTATATTAAATAAGGTATAACAATTATTTTATATCTGTTGAAAATTCAGTCTAGTAAAAAATTTCTTATAATTAATTGTACACCCCTCGTATACTAACAGGATTTTTATATTTCAAAACTTTTAACACAATTCGCCATCTGCGCATGATTGTTGACCCATCTCTGAGACTTATTCAGTTAATTTTGTTAAATTGTGGTCATTTCCTTTCTACTTAATCATTTTTATTTTATATCTTGGATGGTAACGATAAAAGTAATAGCTGTGTTTATTATCCGAGATCTCGGGTAAATAAAATTAAAATACGGTTTCTGTACAAAATTTTATAGAAAATACAGGATGTATTATTAAGGTACAGGATAAATGAAGGTACTTCTTCAAATGGAAGGAATAAAATGTTTGATTTTCATTTTCATTATGTTTTGTAGCTACCCGAGATCTCAGCTATTGATACAAGATTTTGAATCATGTCATACAGGCTTTACAAACAATTGATAAACATAAACCCCCACTCATAGATTGTATCCACTTACGGGTGCCTGCCCTGCATATAACCTTATTAATTTCAATAATAGTTTTCTGTAAAACGTTTTAAGTGGGAGAGTTTGGTTTGGTTGTTTATTGCAAAGAAAACGGTACACTTGCTTTGTCATAGCGTTATGTAGTTAAATTCTAGTAGTAATTTAAATACCTACCTGCGTGTGTGTGTATGTATAGTGGCACTGGCATATCAGTATGAGAAATTGCTGCTAGTGTTAGCACCAGAGACAACTCTGGTAGTACTTGGCACTTAGTTTCATTGCATGTCGTGCTTTTAATAGGTTGTTACTTGTTAAAGACTGCCTAAAACGATATGGCTAACAAAAATGTTAAAAGTAATGAAGCTAAAGGACAATCCAAAGCAGTGGAAATTTATTTAATTGCTTACAATGCAATTCAAACACTAGGGTAAGGGGTTTTAATTTTTTTTCATGTAAATAAGAAATTGTGCTGATAGTACTCATAATTATTTAAAAATGTGTTTAAGGCGAAGTTCTCATTGAAATCAAGGTCCTTTAGTTTAATTTATATTTTGTAATAGTACCTACCTTTAATATTCTTATCCCAATTTTGTAATTCAAATTTCTTCAATTACAAATGTGTTAATATTAATAGTCAATTGTGTTAAAATATATTGTATTTTACTGAGTACATATGTGGAATTACCATTTACCAATGTTTCAACGGACTTATCATAGATATTATTATGTAAACACTAATTCAACTGAAAGTGTGTAATATGCATGTTCTTAGTAATATGGTATTAATTAACAAACCTTACACATGTTTAATGTGACCAACACATTTGATTTAAAAGAAGTAATAATTTTATTTATATTATTAATCGGTGGTTTAAAATATATATATATGAAGTATATACATATCAGTAATAATTATTTCCTTTACTGAAATCAATTTAATTTAATTGCAAAAAACAAACTAATACAGTTTCAGCTATAGTTGCATTCATTATTTTTGTTGAAACAGATACAGCAAAAGAAGCATGTTCTATTTATTGTATAGGTCGAGGTATAGGTATATTCATAAATATATTTATAAATCTTGTATCTTGTGTACTTTACACCTGTCACATAAGGAATAGTAATTAATTTAATGTATTATTAATAGCAGGAAAAAAGTTTGTAATAAAAAAAACTAGTTTTTAGAAAAAAATGCTCAAGGTTTATCATTAATTTGTTTATAATTTTTGTTATTTTCTTAAAGGCATTGTGATGTTTAATGTTTTGGCATAATATTTATTTAAGCTTTAACTGAATAAGGTTTTACAATTATTAATTGATGTACTTATTGATTTTTAAGGAATAATAAAAAAATAGCAAAAACTGTCGAAATAAAAAAAAATATTTGTAATATTTTCACACTTATGCTTCAAATATTTTATTTTAGGTGGTCATACTTGCTGTATCAGCTCATATCATTCTACCTCCTATCCAACACCACCAAATCTCTATACAACACAGTAAAATGCACAGTGATCATTTTTCAAAATGCCGCAGTTTTAGAAGTAGTGCATGCAGCCATGGGTATGGTAAAATCCAATCCTGTTCTTACAGCTTTCCAGGTAGCTTCCAGAGTTATAGTTGTATGTGGGGTTCTCATGGCCACCGAGGCACCTCGTGAATCTATAGGACTCACTTGTGCTCTCACAGCCTGGTCCATAACTGAAATTATAAGATATGCCACCTACACGTTAAATTTGCTGAATATTGTGCCCTACGTCTTGAAGTGGTTAAGGTAAGTCATAGATATTTTTTTGAATTACGATATAATGGAAATTTTACACTTCAATTAAAATACCATGTTATAGAATTATTTACAAGCACGGTAATGGTTTAATATTTGCACACTGCATTTTATGGAAATTTTAATAAACGGAAACTTACGAATATATTTTGTTTACGCTTACATATGGAAAAAATTTGTCATTGACTTTTCAAAAATGTAATGTAATGCAAAAATGTTGTTAAATTATTAAAAATGGATAAAAGTATTTATATGCAAATTATGTGTTTTGTCATTGAAAAACAGTAGAAACATTCCATTACGACGGTTTCATTGAAGACAAGTTAAACTGGTTTTTAAGTACTGTTAAACATACTACATCATACAACCACATTTTTAGAAACAATTTTGTCAATAATAACAATTCTTTGGCTTCTTCACTAGTAAAGGTTGATATATTCAGTGCTATTGTAGAATTTATAATTAATTTACAATAGAAATTACCAATTAATATTAGGTCTATAAAATATGTTTTTTGTACCTATATCAGTAAAAAACCTTTGACATTATATCCTGGCATTGTATTTAAATAATAAGTGACAAAGCAAGTAATAATTATATCAATAATTCTCATAGTAAAGATATACAACTGTATGATACTATCAGCGTTGCCAGATTTTTTTTCGGGCAAAGCGGGATTTTGAAACTTTTTGAATAAAAAAGCGAGATTCTTTCGTCCAAAAACGGGACATACTAAGGGTTACCAGATGTATTTCATGACAGACCTGGAGTCATGACGCGTTTGTATAACTGATGCCTAAAAAAAAAAAAAAGTCTCAGGATGTCTAGGAAACAAATTGTGTTTAATGAAATCGATGTCTAAAGAAAAAGGATATAATCAGGAAATATCTACTTAATAACAGACCTGGAAAAAATAATTCATGCCTAAAAAAAATGCCGCGCGGGACACTTAATTTTGGGTTAAAAATCAGGATGTCTGGCAACGCTGGATACTATGTACATTACTGATGTGTCTTTTATGTTAGTAATTCTTTGCTTTACTTTAAAAGTATTAAAATATTCAAATTTTTTAAAAATATTCCTATCAAATGGATATGTATTCAAATTAATACCAATGTTTAGATATGCTAAAGAAATAACTCTATAGACGATGAGCTAGTAATTAACGATTATCTAAAATAAAAAAATAACCTAGGTCATAGATGTCTTAAACTTGCAGATAAACACATTGGGCCATTATGAACACAACCATTCTTCATACATTTTGAGGATTGCTTTTTCAAGTGGCAATATCATATTTTGTTTTAGATACACATTGTTTATTGGATTGTATCCACTTGGGGTAACTGGAGAACTGTTATGTATATATGCCTCACAGAGGGAAGTGGGAGATAATCAGTTGTATTCTGTGAAAATGCCGAATGCATATAATTTTATATTCAGTTATCAACATTTACTTTGGTTCATCATGTTACTATACATCCCATGTAGGTTTATATTTAATTTCGAAAAGAAAAAAAAACTTCATAGATTTTTTTTTAGTGTTTCCACAGCTGTACTTACATATGCTCTCACAAAGGAGGAAAGTTTTGGGAGCAACATCAAAAAAACATACATAAATTCCTCAGTTATTTATTTTATTTTCGAATGCTTGTGGTTGTTATAAAACTTTTTTACTTTAGCATCGTCTTTGTTTAACCCATCTGAGTTTTTCCTTTAACAAGACAAAAAAGTAAGAATTTTTCAAATAACACTTTTTTAATACTCAAATAAAATAGTTAAATAATTTAGGTAAGTAAGTCTAGGCCTGCCAAAAAATATGTACAAAGATATAGGTAGTCTAAGCCAGTCATTCCGTCTGGTAGTATAAAGAGGCCAACAGGTTTTCCAACATGTCCAGCGTGATTTGAGGTATTCTATTTCTTCGCAAACGAAATGCTATGGCAGCATTTTAGTAACATTCGCCATATACTTTCATTTAATGTTAGGGCTTACCAAAGTAAGTTGTTCCCAGATGCACATACGTCCTACTACTCAATAACAATAATAATAATGTGCCGCCCGTTCTTCCGTACAAGTCTCCGACTTCTAGGCTAACCTTGCAATTAGGATGAGTGGTAGAGGTTAGGGTGGCCCAAAAAAAAACTATTATTATTTTCGTGTCTCTTGTGAAAATATATTAGTCTATCATGTTTTAACAGCCCCCTCAAAAAAGCAGCTCAAAAAAAAATTTTTTAGAGGTCGCTCAAGATTTTTAAAAATTTCCAAAATCGTCATAAATTGAGTTTTTTTAAAAAATTTTTTTCTCGTTATTTTATCATTTTTAGGTAGAAAAAAATCTCAATCCTGGAAATTTCAAATCGATATTTTAATTTCTAAACGTAATTATTTTAACTTTCAAAGTAGTGTACCCGTTTTCGAGCAACCTTTAAAAATAAATATCAACGAACTAATTTTTTTTTTATTGATTTTGATGAACAAAAGAATAGAAATAAATCACTTAAATTTTAAAAAATTAAAAATATTTGATACTCAGTGCGGTAGTAAATTTTGCCTCGAGAAATTTTTTAAGTGACTAATAAAACAATTATTAGTTCGTTGATATTTATTTTTAGGTCGCTCGAAAACAATTTAGGTACTTTTAAAGATAAAATAATTATGAGTGACATTTAGAAATTAAATTATCAATTTGAAATTTTCAGAATCGAGATTTTTTTCAACCTAGAAAATGATAAAATAACGAGAAAAACAATTAAAAAAAAAATTTTAATTTTTGACGATTTTGGAAATTTTTAAAAATCTTGAGCGACCTCTAAAAAATTTTTTTTGAGCTGATTTTTTTTAGGGGGTCAGAAAACATGATAAACTAAAATATTTTCACGAGACACGAAAAAAAAAATTCGTTTTTTTGGGCCACCCTAGAGGGATATTATTTCATTCATCACTACCGTAACTTTATACACCAAAATTAGTAGTAGTGTATTGTTTAAAACCCAAACCACCATTTCTTTTAAAACGCAGTCATACATGAGTTACAAGACAAAGAGAAAAAAAATTTGTTAACATAACCAATTCCTATTTATTCTATTGGACTTTCTAATAACATAAAAATTACGATTTTTCACAGAATTGTTAAAAAAAAATTTCCTGTCGAGATTTTTAAAAAATTATATTTGGAAAATTTGCTTGGTCAAATTTTCTGTCGAGTTAAAAGCAAAAACCTTCATTTAAATATTACAATGTAAATGATAATTTTAATGCCTATAATAAAATATTTCATTAAATAAGGAGTTATAAATACAATATAATAGTTCGTATAAATATCTCGGTCTTAATTTTTCAATGCTCTTTGTATCTTCCTGGAGTGTCTACTCCTAGATTCGGTTAAAGCATTTTCTAGCTCATTTGCAATATGTAATAGGTTATTAGGATCAGTCTGAACTAAAATTTTTTCCCTGTCGATGCCTGTACCTTCATTTTTCTTTCTCAGTACCAGTTCCATTGCAATGAGTGGGGTTACTTGTTGCAGTAAGGAACGAGATGAAACCTACAAATATTTGGGTTAATTAATTGAATTGAATCTTAGTATCATTTTGAAATGAAATTTAAAGAAACCTTTTACTGAATCTTGTAAAATCTTTTATACACAAAACTTAAAAAATATGTTATCTTTAAAATCTAATTCACACACAATTGATAATAATAAATACCTGAACCTCAAACCTCCATTTCAAATCTTCATAATGCGGTTCATTTATACACGCTTGATTCAGTTTATGAATATCGTTTTGTTTTGATTCATAGAATTTACTCAGTACGACTTGCTGTTCGTGGGAAAATCCTATTGTTAGCACTGAATCTCGAAAATCTGCTTCACTTAACTAAAAAAAAAAGTACAACAAATTGATACAATAAGAATGCTTTATTACCTTATGCTTACAACTAAGTATTAACAAATTGGTAAGTCCGAATATGCAATTTTGCACCACATCTACTTCTACTTCTAATTTTTGAGCTGCGGTTGTATATCTCTTTAAATTGGGACCATTTTGTAGAAAATCCAAAGCCAGTTTACAAAAATCTACTATAACTAAAATTTACATTTATAAACATTTTTAAAGTTTGAACGTATGAACAATATAAAAAATACCTTGAATAGGTTGTTTAGTTAAAAGCTGTAGATGTTCTTTGTGATCGCTTCTTAATGAAATTAACATTTTATGATAATTATAATTTAAGAAAAATATTCGTAATCAAAATCAACAGAATTGAAAAATAATATGGATTGACACTTTGACTGTTGATCCACTGACTTAGAACTTAGATTAGAACAACGAACAACCAATAATATCAACTGATCCTGAATCACGGTTACCACAGAGCGCTTTTGAGTGTACCGGTTGACCGTGTGTTAAAATTTTTAGAGAGAAAGAGCAATCGTTTGTGTAGTTGCTCTCTCTCGCACGTTGGCATTCGTGCATGCGTGAGAAATATATTACAAAAAATATATTTGTCACTCGTCTATTTGTATATAGTAGCTTTGTTCGTAAACCTTACACTGCTGCACTAGTGTAGTAATACGTTGTTCGTTTATTGCAGTGTAGCCAAGTGCAGGTATAATCCAGGTGTTCGAAAAGTCCAGTGTAGTGTAGTAGTGCAGACACTACTACACTGGCTAACAAGGTGGTGTAAAAGTGTAGTGTAGTATATTTGTGGCGCGAAAATGAAACTTTTATCACAAATGTCACATATTGGTAGATATTTTAGATAGATAAAAAATTTGGCAATATTTGATTTTACTGTGAAATGGCTGATAAAATTCGTCTTCCTTACAGTTTCGAACAAGTTCTATAAAATTTGTAATGCACTTTCTTTTATTTTTTTGGAAACAGGTCTCCAATAAAACATGAATTTTTATTTTTTTACGAAGGTAATCTTCATCATCTGATTCCGATTCGCTTCCAGAGTCACTAAATAATTCACTCATCACAAATATTTTCTCCATGATTTACAATTAGGTTATGCCAGTTTAAGTTTACCCAAATTGAATTAACGAACAGCCAAATGTTTTCTCTAAAAGTGGTGCAGAATTATTATTTTAGTGTAACACTGAATTCCACTACACTACACTACACTACACTTTGTGTAGGTTTACGAACAAAGCTATAGTCTGTGCTCGTCTACACTGTCGTCGTAAACGTGCTTTCTCCATCGAGTTTGTATTCCAAGCATTTGTTTATCACGCGACAAAGGTAAAAAATAAAACCCGGTTATTTATTACTGATAACCAAATTGTGTGATGGCCAAGAAAAAAGAAGAAGAACTGATACCAACATAAAAATATTAAAAATTAAAATTGAAATTTGAAATATTACAGTTGGAAACGTTAACCTAAGATTTCAATTAATACTGTTAAATACAAGTGCTTCAATAATGAATAGTAACAGAAAAATTAAAGCTGAACGAACACCTATTCATTTAAATACGACTGGATATGTTTTTAAAAATAGTGCAACAAAGAGGTTTTCTCCAAATTTATCCAGAATGCCAAATTTAAATGAAACCATAGGTGTTCGACCTAGCTCATCCTCGGATCCAAAATTTAAAAATAAACTGGCTACAAATTATGAAATTAATTATGAAACTGAATTAGATGTGGCGTATAATTACTATTTACAAGCCCAGATGAAGAGACAGTTAGCAGAAAGGAAAATAAGAGAACAAAGTCAAATATTGAAAGATCAGTTGCTCCTATATAATGAAAATTTACATACACGACAACAAAACTTCAAGAAAATAACTGCAGATACCAAACAATTTCAAACCAAGAGCGAAATGGTTCAAATGATAGACTATTTCAAAGAAAATTTTATAAACTTTATAAATGTGTGTGTTGCAAATAATATAAAAGTTGACCTTGGTCATTGTAAGGATATTTTAAATTTAGAATGTGATAAAGTAGTTTTAAAGAATATTAAAACTCTGGAGAGTCAAGAAGAATATGAAAAACTCGCTAGTACTTTGAAGTTGTTTCTTGCAACTACGCAAAAAATTATAAACTCTGGTCGCAACTTTAAAGAAGTTTGTGGTCTAGCGGAAAGCATAAGAAATTTGTCCATTCTGATCGATACTGTTCAAAAATCACAACAAACCATCTCGGAGCTAGAGAAGGATGCCTTATACAATTTCTTGCAGAATATGTCGGATTTTTTTGCTAGAAGATATAGTGAACACTCTGATTAGTACTTTTGTATGTGTATTTTAGACGTTTCAAAATTATAAATTTTTATAAAATGGTTCTTATTTAATGACATTTTCATTTCTAAGCTGACCCGCCCTTCTGCAATAAGGCAATTATTATGGTCCAATTAATAACAAATATTGGGAAAATATGACAAATTTGCATTAAAATATGAAAACAAAATGTAATGTGTCGGTTGCATTACTGTTTCTGCATACGTTACTTACCATTCTTAGAGCTGCTGAATTTTTTGTTAATTTTAAAAAATGTACCAGATGAGTAAAATGGAATTTTTATTGTTCTATATTTTGTGAATTTTTAACAAAAATGTTACTATTTTAATATCAACTATACTCGGCGGCCGAAATTATAAAGGGTGATTAATACATAATATAAAAACACTATTACCATAATGCGTATAAAATATAAAATGATTTCTATACGGTTCAATATTATTTACCTTTGTGCCGCTCGCTACGCACATCGATAGAATCTATAATCGTCTAGAGACCGAATTACACTGAACGTCGATCTATATTCTATCTCTGTCTTTTGCACTTGGTAGGGAATAGGGAAATGCTTTTTTAGTGGGTGTAAACGAACTTGATTTAACCCGTCCTGAGAAACGTCATAGCATAAGCGTAGACGAGGGGTCTAATTCCATGGCTATAATAAACTTATAAATTAAAAAAAACACAAGTGGGACGTTTTAAAATGCTGTAATAATTAAAATGGATCAAATTGCCTGTTATAGCAAACCGTAGAAAATATTAGATGTTATGTTTTATTATGTTTTTTCAATATTTTACATATCTTGTTGCCTTTTACGCAGACACGCCAATGGATTTTCGTTCCCGGCACGCTTCATCCCCCTTACTAGTCTAAGAGCTATCGATGAATCACTATCTATAATTTTGGCCGTCGAGTATAAATTTAAGAAAAATTGGGAGGCATTTTTATCATTCTTTGCGAATTTTTAACAAAAATTTAACCGAATCTTGTTGGTTCCTTGACAATTTCTGACGTCAGAATATTGGTTTAGAAATAAAACAAGTAAGGAAATTATACTTCATATTTTATTTAATATATAGATATATTTCAAAACTCCAATAATGTACAAAAAATATTTGTAATTAAATAATGTTTTGTCTGTCAATTTGTTCATCTTTAATTTAGTGGCTGGGTGTAATTGACAATAATCAAGTATGAATGCTATTATTAATAAGGTCTAGTAACAAGTTCCTAGTAGTAGTAACATGGCGGTTGCCTATCACAATGTCCAACAAAACAAGCTTTCCAAGTAACATACTTTAAATTATGTATAAAATATTAACAGTTACTATTTGTTTTTTATTTTTTTTTTATTATTTTTTTGGTAATGCGTAGCCTGAACACTCACAAAAGGAAGACAACACTAAACACATCCAAAATAATAACAGGTACGCCTCAGGGCGCTATTTACGTAATTTAAACAAGTCCATTAATAAAATATAGTATTATATAAATATAAACAAGTCCTTCAAATATGTACAATTGCACTCTGGCCCTGCGCCTTCCCCTGCTCCGCACTACCCTAACGTAACGAACAAGCAACGTAGTAATGCACTTGATACAGCTAACCTGTCTAGATTACAGCCTGTGGTACAGAACCGATGAGGTACCTAGTAGAATATATCTCTATTATTTACACGTGGTCACTCAGACAGCAGTTTCTGCAGCAACGAGGACTTCTGATCACCTTGTCGTCCCTCCTCCATAGAACTCTGCAAAACACAACAAATTAGTATCGCTCAGAACACCCCCTTTGAATATACATGATACTTATATTAGAAAATCGAAACTTCATTCGATCAAATAGAAATAAGAGCTGTCTGCTTATACAGTGTATAAAATTTTGTGTCTTTTTGCATCTCACAAATCATTTTATCTATCCGGGAATACCCTGTATGCAGAGAATAGCAGTGCGGGGCAATGATATGTGTTCCGACATATTTTTTAAATCAAATTGATTTATAATTCGTTACTCTCAATTGTATGTAGTATGTAAATGAGCATGTGCTTGAGCAGCGTTGTCTGTTGTTATCTTTTTAAACCAACCGCACGAAACTAATGGAGCAAAAAACAAAACTGTACGGGAAAATAATTTCATAAAAACATATTGCTTTTGTTACCATATTTTTTTTACGTCAAAAGCAGATGAAGTGCTGAACATTAGAAAAAGGTTCACTAATATTGGTAAGTGGACAGGTGCACTTTACTAATTGTAAGCAAAACTATTTAGTTTTTAAAATAATTATTTTTTCTGTTTTATTAAATGCACATAAAAATAAAAATACTAATCTGACAAATTTGAAATATTTAGAAAAAAAACAATTTCGATTCAATTTTGATAAAATTTGTTACCATTTTTTGTCCAACTGTGTCAATAATCTTTGATATTCACCTGATGTGAAATGACAATAGGGCCCCAGGTGGGAAAAATAGAAACAGACAATGTTATTTCAGCGAAACAAAAATGGCCGAATATGTCACTGCTTCATTTTTTTACATTTATTTTAGTTTCAGTTTACAAAGTGATTTTAATACGACAGGTAACTTCACGACTTTCTGTGTGAAGTACTGGTTTATACTGCAATTGAAATAGATTGTGTGCAGATTAATTTTACAGTAAAATTTAACGTGGTTTTTGTGTAGTGTACATGTACAACCTTAAAGTTATTTAACTCGGAGTTTACTGATAGTGCGGTTTATGTGCTTTAATTTTTTAATTTCTACGTGATATAATGAAAAAAACGTGTATATGAATCAAGAAAGATGAGGCTAGCAGGTGAGGTTGTTTGAGGTTATGCTAGTCTATCCAATAGCAATGTATGAAAATTGCAAAAGAAAGGTTAAAGATATGTATAAATATAAGACCTATTCAAAGTTTATTAAACATATTATAAAACTACTGTTACTATTGTTCACATTTGATCTCAAAATTGTTTACATTTAAAAACCAAAGAAGCATTTGTATAAGTATTTATGGAAGTAGGTATCCCGAAAATTTAAAAACTGGAGGTAGTCCCCTGACCTGAATTATAGACGACTGACAGATGAAGTTTCGATTTTCACGTGGTGTAATGATAGAATGCTATTGCAAATTTTAGGTGTCGATGGTGGGCTAACATGCAGCGGGTTAGTAACAGCAAGCAGGACAAGCGTAAGTGGACAGGTGTATGGCTTACCCTGGAGGTCGCTGGCTGCGGAGACATTGAGCCCATATCTGAACCCATCGCACCCCAAAGTTTCGGGCTATCACTCGCACCTGCACGCAACAATGACATCATTGTACGCACTGCACTCCCTACAGAACCACCACTGCTGCTTCATTCGAATAACGTGGTAGTCAAATTTCCTTCATCTTTTACATTTAATTAATAATTGTATGGACAGGTCATTTATACGTGTTGTATCAAATCTGAGGCACCACTCAAATGGGTCCCAATTTCAAAGTTGATTTTATCGCAAACAGCCAATCTGACTAACCTTCCCATTATTTATTCCTCAGTTAAGATGTTGAGATAAAAAATTTTATTGTAATTTCAGTTTTCAAGTAAGCATTCACTATTCCTTCTAGTGCTTCCTACAGGGTGTTTAAAATTTAGGATAAAAAGCTTAATCTCCTCTTTGAAATGATGAAAACTGAAATTTCAAGGCAAATCAAACTTGCCGTTTGCGAGAAAATCAAGTTGGTGCCTACTTTCAGCGGTCCATCAATTTTTATACAAAGTTTTCAAAAATTAATTGAAAGTACAAAAACAGTTTTAATTATGTGAAATTTCAAAAATAAGACAATTTATTGCTATTATTTATTTCTGTCTCCCCGAAAAAAACGATTTATTTGAAGCAGCAAAGGTGATATCTGCCCCTTATATGTTTAGTAAAGAACAAAAACACACAATTTGGGGAGAGTACAGAGGAGATGGGGCACACTTAGACATCGTAAGACGCAGACATAAAGTGACAACCAAAAAGTCATATTTACACAAAAATTACTTGTTACCCATCTCCCTGTATGTACAAAACATTGTTAAATATGGATAACTGTACAACAAAATTTAATTAACACTATCCCAAGATACAATTTTTGGTTTTGTACAGGCAAAGTTTAGTTTGTATATTGCAATAGTGAGAAAGAGATCTATTAACTAAATTATATAAATCATTAAATGTTTTCAGGTTACAATCAAACATTTTTGGTAAATTTACACAATTATTCACTAATCAATGAATTCACCGAAAAGTCGTTTTGCATAATAGTTGGCCTTTTACAATGTACACACAATTACACATATTTGGCGATATGAAAAAATGTAAGTTAAAAAGCACTTGGTATGTCGTGTTTAGTGCATTACAAAAGCTTGATAAATATGATTTATATTATAGCAATCTAAGTTTAGTTCAACTTACCACATATTTTATTTTACCATTTCTATGACGTAATTGATTATTCGAATATTTTAAATATATAAAATAAAAACATCTTTAAATGCAAAAATCTTGTGTCATGATCTGTAAATATTGATGGTGATTATATATTTAATATTTATTGAAAGATCTGTTCTCAAAAAAAGTGCATACACTTTTTAGTGTTAACATGTCACGAGTTTCTTACACAATCTGGAATTTAGGAATAACATGGTAAGTTAAGATCATTTCTGAACATAAATAGGCTGCGACAATTAATACATAGAGGGATGCGAAATTATGTGTGTATGTTATTATTATGGTATGTATGATAGTATGAATGAATAAAAAAAGTAAAAGCGCTCATATCGAAAATGAATAAATATCTACATTTTTCAGTGATTTTTTTTTTTAGTGTAAAATTTAATTTTGAAAACTTCTAATACGAGATGTAACATATATGTTTGCTATTAACATGTTAATAGCAAACATATACAGGGTCGGAAAGTACCGATGGTCCATCTGCTGTTACGTGAGAGCGATAAAATAAGTCATAGAATCCGTGCGATAGAGAAGGATGGCTATAATGAAGGCATCTCATAGTCACCGTCCGTTTCGCCCTTCCACAAATAAGATCCACTTCTTATTTGTGGAAGGGCGAAATGGGCGGTGACTATGAGACGCCTTCATTATAGCCATCCTTCTCTATCGCATGGATTTCTGACTTACTTTATCGCTCTCACGTAACGGCAGATGGTCTATCGGTACTTTGCGAACCTGTAGACATTTGTCTATAAAACCCTTGGTTTTTAAAAAAAATTGCCTGCAGATTCATCAAAATTCAGCAATCTTCGAGATAATAAGGGAATATGTATATAAGATGTATTGAAAAGTGTAATGAAGCAGAGAAACACCATTTTGAATACTTTTTATAAAGTCATTTACATAAATTCTAAATGTACCTATTATTACGAGGAGTGCCTTTTATATTTCAGGAATGGAGAACAAAAAAAAGAAATTAATTTTCTTATCGTTTATTTTTTTTTTTTTTATTCTCTTCTCGGATTAGTTTATTCGCTTGGCTTGATTTTTTTTGGACTTTTTCCATTCTGATTGAGGTACCTCCAAAACATGCATTTTGAACGTATCAACCGCTTCTTCAGGCTTCGAAAAACGTCCTCGTAATTTATTTTTGATGTGCGGGAATAAAAGTCATTGGGTGCTAAATCAAGGCTGTATGGCGGCCGACTCATCAATTCGACTTTTTCATTTCTCAAAAAAACTTTTGAGTCGATGTGTCAGAGCTGACATTGTCCTGGAAGAGAATGATTCGTCTTCGGCAGTTATCTTCCCTTATTTTTCTGAACATTTCTAGCAAATAAATGGTTGTGTACCATTCAGAATTAACTGTCCGATGTTGCAGTAATGGTACAGTTACCATATGTCCGGGTTTTCCGAAAAAACAGAACCATTTGCTTAAAAATGCTTCGTGTGCAATCAACTTTTGTTGGATTTGGCTCATCTTGAAAGACCCATACAATCGACTGCTATTTACTCTCGGCCTCATAAGCATAAATCCCTGGTTCGTCACTCGTTACAATGTTACAGAGGTGTTTTGAAGCATTGTGATCGTATTTTTTGAGCATTTCTTTTGACCAATCAACACAGTTTTTTTTTAGCAATTATGTGGGATGCAACGTGAACAAATTTTGTGTGAACACACAACATCAATGTTTCGGGAAGAACAACCCATTTTGGATGAACTTTATGAAACTCGTCAGTGCACGAACCACGGCCACAATTGAATTCCGTATGCCACCGATATACAGTGGTTTTTGATGGTGCTTCATCGTCAACAGTTGAATTAAGTTCATCCATGTACTGTTGTTGAGATAATCCAAGTTGAAAGTTGTAAAAAATAATTGCACGGAAATGTTCATGAGTCGAATTTTACGATAGGGACGTCGATTGTCAGATGGCAGTACCATTCCCAAAGATAACCCTCGTAAAATTTAATCATTTTCATCTGGCCAAGAGCAAAAGTGAAAGAGCACATACAAAAAGTTAAAGGATCGAGTAGTGGGAACTAACTACATTTGGAAAAGAAATAGAAAATCGGTAATATCCTTGATAAAACATAAGTGTTTGCATAAAAATGTATTTATTTATTCATTTTATTCGAATGAGAAAACATTTCGTCATTTTTGAAACACTGTTGAATTTTGAACAAATTCAATTTCAGATCACCTCTATTCAATATATTAAGTCCAAGGCTGGTTAGTACACACAAAAATGTTAATAATGCAAACAAAAAAAAAAGTGCACGTTTCTCCACTTTTATAATAAATATACAAAATTTGTTAGTCACTTCGGAACACCCTAGTAACATTCTTAGCAACCAAAAATGTTTGACGTAACAGTTTAACCCAACTGCTATCTAAATATCACCGACCAGTTTGCAAACGGCAGTTTGTTACTTACCAGTGGCCATTTCGAAATTGATTCCTAACGACTCGAGATCATTGACTTGCTGTTGCTGGGACATTAACTGCGACGGGGGCCTGTTGCCGGCGGGCTGAGTCTGCCCAGTCCTCGCACCAACTACAGCACGCAACTCTTGCCTCACAAATTCTGAAGTGGGCCCACTTCCAGATACACCTGTCACATACCAAGCTCACAACATCGCTCGTCGCGTAACATGCTATTTGTTCTTTAAGTAACCTTTACTTGACAATGGTCGCTACCATTGGTAGAAGTTACATAAAAAACTCTTAAGTTCAATGTTCCATTTAATAACGAGTGCATGATTTGATAAATTAAACATAAAAACACTTTACAACAAAACATCTATGCCATTCTAAAAATATTCATAAATCGTTCGGCACATTCCTCTAAAATTTCTCAAACTCAATGTGTTGCGCCAATAGAGAAATATGTTTTAATAGAATCCACTTATGGAAATTTTGCTGTAAATCAAAGTTTCATAGGGTGTTCATTATAACCACTTAAATTTAACTGATAAAACAAGGTCAAATACAAAAAAAAGTTGTGTTGAAATAATGAATAGTTTACTATAGCAGTATATATAATGAAATTGAACATAAAACAATTAAAAAAAAAACATTGGGAAATTGATGTTAATGAGACAATTTAATTCCTAAATAATTTCCCTAAGAGAAAACAAATAAATGATGCTCGATAAAAGTAAATCTGTATCAACCTACATGAGAAAACGGCAAATGCAACAGTACCATGCACATCACAGTTAAATTAAATGAAACATTTTCGTTATTAAAACATAAATTTTTAGCAAGACAACAATATGATTGATGAATTAACACATAAAGCACACAATATATAAAAAAAAAAAATCGGCTAAACTAAAAAGTGGCAAATTAAAAAAGCACACAAACATAAACATATAAAGCAACACAAAAATCAGCATGGAAAACACATATCAATGATATAAAAACCATGGCGATAATTGTCGGGACGGGATTCAGGCAAAGGGAGACAAGGGCAGGATATTCCCCAGTGATTTTAGCACAGCTATGAGGCGAGCACATGTAAATGTAGGTATATTATGAGTGTTGTTAGACACAGGGCATTGTTGTGCCGATGAATAGTGCTATGGTGAAAATGACCGCGACATTTATCAAATCCTCAGAACTAGTTATCACTCATATTTTTGCTTTCTCAAAATTTCACCCATTCAGAATTTTAATTTAAAGTTACTAAACCAAAGACAATCAATCAGACTTAGTGCTATCTAATTATGCATATGCATAGAATACATTTCGCTGTCTTTCTTCAACTTTTCTGTTGCTCTGTAGTATTTCAACCAAAATTTGAGAAAAATCCACTACTTCTTTTTTTGTTGTTAGAACTTAAGTTGCATTTATATTTTGAGGCGAATTCTGTTAAACATAAAGACGGAAATTGTGTTAGTAAGGGTGAAAGATCGAGAAGGCAAACACAACAAACACAGGCTGGCCAACTGAAATTACAACAAAACGACTAGCTTCATTCTGAAGATTTATGGTGGGTGTTCTGAGAGAGGTGCCCCTAGCTTGCCGTCGTTAACTTACCGGGTTGGAGGTGGGGGGGTGCACGTCCCCTGTCAGCGCCATTGTAGGCTAATGGTAAACCCGCCTGATCGTAACAGAACTGGGAGTCTTGTTGGTACATCATGGGAGGTACATTGTGGTGGGGAGGGATGTTGGGATAGGAGTGGGGATGGTGTTCCCTGCCTGTGTATGGCCGGGGGGAGCCCAGCCCACCTGTAACACACGCCACCCTCTCAATTCATGGTTCCTAACCTCCTCATTTACCCTAGTCTACAGGGTGGTGCAAGAAACAAGAGCACATTTAACCTTCTCCACACCAATTCGTTGAACAGTTGTTTCATCATTATGGAAGCCAATTGATTTTCATTTGATGTTTTGGCATATAAAAAATGTATGAATCGGTAGTGTTCTCCAAAAAAATAGCTCTCAACTACTACCAATTTCTTAAAATTTCTATAGTATGTGAGGATTGTCACAAATAAATTTATAAATTTATTTTAGAAAATGTCATTCTTAATAGAATTTCCTGCTCGTTCATGAACAGTGCAGTAATTTTTATAGAAAGAACAAGGAGGAAATTATAAAGAACAGTGTTTTCTTGCAGATGTATGAATAGAAAATTTTTTCCTCTAAATGAAAAAATGTTTTATACCTCATCATAGAGGGTGTAATTTTATGTGGTGGTCAGTGTTCTCCAGAATACTATGATTTTTAAATCAAATCGATATCGAGTTTTAAACTGCACTTAAACTGTTGTCTATGCCGTCACTGGGCAGCGCCCAAACTCAGCTATTTGTGTGGGCTTATCAGTATTGTCCGTTATTATCTTTTGACACCAACTATATGAAACTAACAGAGTGACAGAGAGCCAAACTGTAATGGAAAAGAATTTTGTCATATCGCGTTTGTATGACTTTGCGACGAGTTATTTTAAAGTCACCATATTTTTTGATATCAAACGCGATGAAGTGCCAAACAATAAAAAAATAAAAAATGTTTTACATTGTTTATTAAATATTAACTAACACTATTAGGTGGATAGGCATAAAAATAATTATTTTTGCCGTTTTATAAAATGTACATAATGAAAAATAAATAATAATACTAACCTAACTTATATGAACTACCTATTTTGAAAAATTATTTTATTTGATTAAACATTCGTTTCTACTTTTTTAAAGCGCTTTGTTTAGTTTGTGAATCTTAATCTACCTGATGTGATATGACATTATGTTAAACCGGTGAAAAACAAACGAATAACATAAATTTGATGAAACGAGTTTGCTTATATTAATATCGAAATTGACTTTGTATAGTGCCAGTTTTGTTACATTAAATTTTGGTATTTGATGAAGTGTCTTGTACAATGTATCTGTATAACCTTATTTTTTTTTCCGTGTTTAGAGATGGTACCATGTGTTTATGTATCTTCATTGTTAAATTTTTGTGTGATAATATGATGAAACATGAGAGATAAGATTTTACAGCAATGCATGCCGTAGCTCCCAATTTGAGGAAACAAACTTATGATGTGTTTGTTAAGGTCAAAGATGAGTTACGTTAAAAATCTGACCCCCATTCAAAATTACACCCTATATATACGTAACACTTTTAACTTAATAATAAGAGAACACAAATGTTTTTCTGTAATATTAGGCCGATTCCATCTCAAATCATGCAGAGCTCCATGTGGACCCGTCACCAAGCTACTCCAATATATTTTTTTATTTTTCTAGGTCAAAAATAACAGGACCCCTATTTTTTCTTTTTCCTCTCAGGCGCATGGTTCCGTCTATTATGTACTCGGAAAATACATTGCCGAAAAGAAAAATTTTCCATTTGCATTTTGATTGCTTGTTAATTTTTTTATTTTTTGACAGGATAAAATAATTCTTATTTTACCTGATAGAGGGAATGGCGCCCTCTAATCTACCTTTGCAAAAATGTGAATAAATGCATCGTTCGTCAGAAAATGCATTTTTTCAAAAAAGTGCATTTCGAAAAAAAATGGTTTTTCTCAAAAAGGCCATATTTTTTTGCTCTCAATTTTTTTTTTGGAGATTCTTAGTATCAATACCTACAAATCTATCTTTATGAAATTTGGGTTTTGCTTTTTATTGCAAAAAATTTTAAAATAAAAAAACTACGATAACATGTAAATAAAATAAAACATTCATTTCTATTCAATTATACACAGGGTGTCGCGCTTAAATGTAATACAAGCCTGTAACTTTTTTATTTTTTGACCGAGAATGTAGGGTAAAAAAATTCTATCTAACTGTGATACTGATGTTTTATTAATGCAATACACGGCCAACTAGGACGCGTTTTTTTTACGTCAAAACAGCTTATTGGTATTAGCGATTTTTTTTCCAAAAAACAGATTACGTATTCTCGTTCAGCATCCCTTAAACTGTCTTTTCACCAAGTTTCATCAAATTCGATCAGGTAAAATAAGAATTGTTTTATCGTGTCAAAAAATAAAAATAATAAGCAATCAAAATGCAATCGTAAATTTTTTTTTAATTTTTCTTTTCGGCGATGCATTTTCTGATTACTTAACAGACGGAACTATGCGCCTGAGAGGAAAAAGAAAAAATAGGGGTCCCCTTATTTTTAACGTAGAAAAATAAAAAAATATTTTGGGGTAACTTGGTGACAGGTCCACATGGAGCTCTGCATGATTCGAGATGGAATCGGCAGTTAGTTAAATTTCGTGAACAAGCCAGGGCAAGCAAAGCTCTTTCATTTTGTTCTTGTACTTGGACGGTGTCTGTTCCGAATATTTCAAGAATGGTAAAAATGAAATGCCAGAAGCTTCAAAAGATAGAGATAATCGATTAGACAAGTTAAATTTGAATTCTTTGAAAAATTTAATGGAATTAAAAAAATGATGAAGCAGAGTGTAACAACTAAACTAAATGATGGTACTGGTTAGGAAGCCGTTTATATTATAAAATGTGTATACAGCACCTGTTACTGAAAGAAAAAAATGATGCTCTCTCTCTTTTACCACCTTGCTTTTATCACATAGTCAGCCGATGTTCTCACTCTATTTGTTTTTAAATAATACTCACCAATGCTACTTTCCTCAACGAACTAAGATCCCTTATTTGTGTTATCTACCAGAACGTGTAAAATAAATGAAATCATTGCATCTTTAAACAAAAGAGCAAAATTTTGTGAACATTACAAAATTCTAAAAAAATTATTTTTTTTGTGTATTGCATTTTTGGAAAGTTGAGAGAGTTCCTCGAGGAAAGTAACAAGAGAAGTCTACCATGCATATTTATTATAATAACCACTGCATGATCTAAGAAACTCCTACGAATGCATGGGTAGCAAATCAAACCATGCTCAACATGACTGGTAAAAAATATGAAGAGTAAATAGTAAAAATTTTGCAATTGTAATAAAACACCATCAAATCTAAATATACAAAAAAACAAACCGTGAAGAACTCACAAAATGTTAATAGTTCGCAACTATGTGAAATGTCAATCTCAAATCAGTCTAATTTTAACAGCTACACAGCGACATACCTGGCATTTGGGTGGAGGGCGTGGGGGCGCTGTTAGTACGTTGCAGTCTCAGGTACTGATTGTTGAAGGCAGAGTTCGGCGAGCTCGGGGGCGGGAACTGATCTGCCGGGTAGGGGGAGTGCCGTGTGGGGACCGTCCCTGGACTGTTTATGGATCGTTGCTGTTGAGGTGGTCTCTGAAAATTTCGACCATTAGGCCCTCCTGATATAAAGTTGCCCTATAATATATATAAAGTGTGTGTTAGGAGAAGTGTATGATCGAGAAGACGGCCACTGATGATGATTCTTACTCGCTGGATGAGGATGAGTGAAAATCCGGGCTGCGTGTGCGATAATTTTGTAGTGCTTTTTTTGTCATAGGTCAAAAGTTATATATTGAGCTGGTGCAAGTTAAATTTAGAAAATTATTTGGAAACGTTGCAATAATTTATATTTGTATCGAGTAACGTTAAAGTTAAGCTTTTACTTTTTTTTTGATTTAGCAGTCTGCTGCCTATCTAAATTTTGGTTTATTTCCAAGGTGACTGATTTTAATAACCGCATCCTCATAAACAAGATAAAGTTTTCACCGATTCACGACATTCAGTTGTAAACAAAAACAATCGGAAATATTTTTATTAATCAAATTAGAAAAAATTATGGAACCTCTATCAAAGTAAATACATATTATTTTAAAAAATAAATAAGATGCTATAAAATTAAAGCAGTTTTCGTTAAAAAATGACAGAATATATAGACATGGTAAATAATATAATTCCATTTTGTTAAAATTTGCTCATTCTTTTCGTAATAACATGTGGCACCAGTATTTATAACAAATTTTTACTCCACTTTGTATTATTTTCTTTTGTGTCCAGGTCAACTAATGGACAAATTACACATAAGTTAATAGTCTTTCCGATATCAATTGAAGAACCAAGAGGATGACAGTCTGTCATTGAAATATTTGAAAAACTTGTTCCCATATTTATTTAGCCATACCAATATACAGGTCTGGTCGAACTGAACGTGGAGGTGGTAGAAATGTATACGCCCAGATGAAGAATGCGAGCGCGGGCAAACGAAATACAAATACAGCAGCATTGGGCTACTGGGCAATAAAACTCGGCCGTTGACAAGTGTTTGACAAATTGCCCAGCAGTGCAGTGCAGCAATGCGGAATTTGGTGTGATTCAGGTAATTTTAATTTTTTATAGGCACCTTCTATTAATCATTGATATTACAATTGCGAAAGGGAGAAATAATATTATTACAACATGGCATTTTCGAGACCTTTTGAAACGGAACAAAACGAAATTTACCATCAATATAAAAAATTGTTTGGGAACATAAATAATTAAAATATGTTGTCGGCCAAAAGAACATATAATAAACATTTTCTGCACATTATATACAAATTATTATAATTTTTTTACCTTTATCAGAAAACTTTTTTAGGCACGCCTATGAAACTCATTAAATTTGATTGCCAGGCGTTTTTATACATGTTCAACTGACTTCGGAAAGACTATAACATCAAGAATGAGTAAAAAAAATAACCAGTAATATTTATGAGTTTTATTGTATAAATTTGCCAAACATCAATTAATTTAAAATTTTGTCTAAAAAATACCCTAATAAATTTTATACAATATAAATTGTGTCAGTATTAAAATTTTTTCAAAATGATAATATTTTCAATCTAATTCGTAATTAACATATCATAGGTATAAATTTACAGGGATAAATGTAAAAGTACATTACAGAACTTTATGCTTTTGCATTATTTAGAAATTTTTGGAATTAATATATATACAGAGTGATCAATATTCCTTGAAAAATCAAGTTTTTCTTTAAAACAACTGAAGTAAATTCTAAAAATAGTATTATATTTTCAGTGACTGTCACTCAAATGTGGGATAAAAAATTTAGTTGTATACTTACACCTCTTGGAAGAAATAGCCCTACTTTGATGCCGCTGGAAAGAACTTTATTTGGGTTTTTCTAGTTAGCATATTTTTTTTTCAAATGTTCTGAAGATATTAACAATTGAAATTCACTTCTGTGAAATTCTCAGCACCGAATATGAAAAAATTGATGCAGTCAAAGAAAAGTGTATCGAAATTATTTTCTTCAAAAAAATTCATAAATTTTATTCAATCTCAAAAATAACTTCTAAAATTCTTTTGCATAAAAAAATTAAGATTTTTGTTTTGGCAATATTTCGAGAAGAAATAAACACAGAAAAGCAAATATTCCCAATTTTCGAATTTCCTATCAATTTATAGTTTAAAAAATGTCCGACAAATAATCGCATCCACCTTAGCTTTTATCAATAAATAAATATTACTGAACATGTTATTATTTAGTATGTTACCTCAATTTAATTAGAATTCTAAGTTTATCAAATTATTATTATTACAGAAGCCAAAATTATACTATTTATGGAATTAAATGTATCGTAATGAAAATAATCTAACGAAAAATGAGAAAATTAAATTTTCTGGGAATATTCATAAACAGAAATCTTACCTTCCTTAATTCAAATATACACCTGCCTAACTCCATCCGTTTTTTATATATCAAGGCTAAAAATTTTGGAAAAGTGATTGTCAACTGTTGATATCTTGAAAACAATTGAAAGTAGAAAAACTATAGCTAAAAATTGTTACAAATGACATCGAGACAAGTATTCTTGGGAGTGGTGTGAATATAACAAAAATTTTCAAATCCTATATTTAATTGAAAATCACTGAAAGTATGACACCACTTTCAGAATTTAATTTACCTTTAGTCATTTTCATATTTCCCAAGACATATCACCCTGTACATTACACAAAAATGTTCTGATTAAAATTTTTATTTTTCAATTATTTTTCTGGCCTTTGATTTATTAATATCTCACTTTAATTTTATTTGGAAATAAACAAAATAGATTAAATTTTTTCGTCAAACAAATTCAAACTTCGCGTCTCACACTAATGCTGATAGTAATTCTGGACGTCGGGTCGATACCAGTTATGGTAATAATAGTTTTGGACGAAATACCGCTCTAGGTCTGCGTATGTGTGATAACTGATGAACGGACTGTGATCATATGGACTACTTACGGTAAGTTGCGCACTGAGCATCGGGTTCTGTTGCACGGTTAACCTGGCCTGAGTTTGCTGCCAGTTGGCCGTGCTCTGCGTGTTCCCCTGAGGGTAGGCCTGCCTCGGCGACAGTTGCGGGTTAAATTGCGCCTGAGGCGACAGCCTAGCGCCCGGATTCTGGTAGTTCCCCACCGTGGTCTGTGTGAAACTCTGCTGGCCTAGTGGCGACGTCAGTTGGGAGTGAGGCGAGTAGGGCTGTTGGTTGCCGACCCGCTGGTTCTGCTGGTTAATCTGTCCCCCATATCCCGGAGACAGCTGCGGTTCCGGCACGCTAGCGGAACGCTGTAAAGATACATTGGGAGCGACTGTGTTATTCAGGAGGCTCTCGATGTTCTGCATGGAGGGGTTCATCTCGCTGGCGGCCGCGTTGGACGGAATCAGCAGCTGTTGTTGTTTCTGCTGCTGGAGCAGGCGACGTTTCTGTTCCTGTTGGTGCAACAGCTGCTTCCTCTGGTGCTGTAGAATCAGCTGGTTGTTGATGTTGGCGGGGTACTGCGGCTGCCCTGGTCTCACTTGCATGCGCTGGAACTTGGACTGGGAGTAGTTCGGTGGTGGTGGGAAAACACCAGACTGGTTCTGGCTTACCTGCAGAGAAATAAAAAAAAAGTTAGATTGTAGAAATACGCTTGTTAATACAAATAGGCCCTTGATTAAGGGAAAAAATTTATCCCCATTACTCGAGTGCAGAGTTTTAAGTATGTTACGCTCAAGTTTGGATGGAACAGGTTAATGGCTAATTTAAACCTTTTTTTTTAAATTCCAGGCAGAACCGTAATAATTACATTATTTGTTTAGTAAAATGTTGTCACTTTAATATAAGTTTTTAATTGTTTTTAATTTTAAGTAAAGAAATATATTCATTAGTATTATATGACGCAAAAATTCATTTTTTCAACTGCAGTAATTTTAGAGAAAAGTTAAAAGAAAAAGTTATTTTTAACTCCCTGTAGAAGCTTAGATGAAAAAATTTTATATCAAATATCCCTCCCATAAAATAAAAAGATTATACCAATTGGCAGATCAGTAAATTTAAGATAAATAACAATTAATTAGAAGAAATCATTTTTGTACTTACGCTTGTAGCAGAATAGGCTGGAGGCGTTCCAGGCATAGAAATGGGAGAGGCTGGGCTCTTCACAGCAGACTCGCACTGCATGAGAGACTTCTGTATAATATTAATGGCCATAGTCTCGCTTAACCCGGTCTGGAAGTTATTGGGTTGCTGTCCCTCAGACCCACTCAAGAGCTGCATAATATCATCCGGCACAATATCAATCACCTGATCCAGGATATCGGAGAGAAGCGGATCGTTAGAAGTCTGCAGATTATTGTTATCCCAGCCGGAGTTGTTGTTGTCTGTGCTGGAGGTGGCGGGGGAAGTGTAACATACGGAATTGATCTGGTTAATCTGTCGATTTTCGTTTCGTTGCATATTATTGGACAATACAGCACTGAGGTAGTTTGTGTTTTGAGAACGACCAGACATTCTGCTAGCGTTCATCCTGGATGTGTTCAGGATGTTGTGTTGCATGTTCTGATTCATCATGTTCATTTGTAAGGTCTTGTTGGGATCCGTGATCTTAGGCAGTTTTTCTTGAGGTGTCGCCGATATCACACTTGCGGGTATCGGCGGGATCGGTTGGTGGTTCGTTGGCTGCTTGGCCAGCAGCGAAGCCAACATTTTGTTTTTCTCGCACAACTTGCTACCTGTGGAGCCAGAGGAGGTGACCTGAAACAACATTACGAAACAAATCCAGAATTATTTTAATAAAGTGTTGCCTATTATAGATTCTGATTTAAGTATGTATATTTCAGGATACAAGAGTTATGCAAATAGCTCTGAGGAGGTAAAGGAAAAAATTCATAATTATATTTCAATTAAAAAAATTATTTTTAATCAAAATTATTTTCAAGTTATCAACTTTTTAATTTAAACTAAGTTTGCCAAGCAGTCAAATAAGTCAACAGATGTTCTGCAACTACTCATTTCATAGGAAAAAATGTGTATGAATTATTTGTTAAAAATGCGATTTAAATAGCCGTAGAAATTTTAATTAGGAGCAATGCTTTTTTACTTTTATTATGCCTCACATTTACATTTATAATTCTTATAAACTTTTCTGTGAATGCAATATGCATTCAAATTATTCAACCGTTTAGGTACATTATTTGAGAAAAAAATATACACATTATTCAAAAATGCCGGATAAAATAGAAGAGATTTTATTTCGTCTCTTGGAGGTTGTTAATTAATAAGTATTTATTAAAGTTTGGCTCTTAAAACAAATTTTTTAAACAACTGTATGTTGCCGCGTCAAATTGTGACGTCATTTAGTGCGATCGAGAATCAAGAACATGAATGAGAGGGACAGGAATGCTCGATCTCATAGTAAGTAACAAGAATCTTGAGGCAGTTACATTCACTTTGCTTCAAGGCTCTCCACATGGTTGGCAAGGGAATTGAAGACTAGACGGCAAACGGACGAAAAGTAGGCCGTGTTCTCGGTCGCACTAAATGACGTCACTATGCATTTTTATCACGTGAAGAAACTTTAGTTTTTACATAATTTTAAACATCTATAATTAATTTGTGGCATTAAAGGAATTTATTTTTTTACACTATTAGTTGTTTGTTATGGACTACAAATTTATGCAATTATGAAAAGAAATTATCATGCAAGTTGTGCGGTTCTTAGCATATGTGACTCCTAGTATTTTTACCACTGACATATTTGTATACCAAATTTAATGAATTTATAACTTGACCTCAACTTTAATTATTATTAGCTTAAATTTCATCAAACTACACCTTCAGACAGATTTGCTGCACCTCTATTCTATATAAAAACCGTTTATAAAACGTAAATAATTATTAGTTAATAACTCACCTGGGACCCATCAGCTGATCGCTTATTTGGGTTGTCATCTTTATCGTCACTCAATCTCTTCTTACCCCTATCTCCGACGGGAGAACAAGGTGGAAAGCCTAAACTCCTAAGCAGTGAATCGTCTTGAGACTGAAGATCATTCTTCTTGTCTTCTTCGATATCTCGTTCGGGCTTCAGCAGCTGCTGAAGTAGTTCGCTCTTCTTCTTAACGCCAGCCTTCGACTCGAGATCATCATCGTCACTTTTATCATTAAGAAGCTGGAAAACAAAAATTTTCTGTTATAACAAACAACAGAAATTGAAAATCGCACATGCTCACAATTTATTTTAAAAGTATTTTAAAATAATTGAGTATGCATCCACCAATAAAAAAAAAAATAAATTGATTTTTTTTTACATGATTTGAGACTTTTTTAAGGGGTAACCCAACTATGATGCTAACGCAACTGAGATGAGTTTGTAAAAAAATATGTGTCGCAACAAACTGACCTGTTTCGGAATGGAAACTTTTTTTTTAACCACCCGGTATATAAGGGGTGTCCCGATTTATAGGCGTACTGGCCCTTAACATAATAAGTAAAAATTAAATGCAATTTAAATATATTTTTTTAATGAATAGTTCTTGAGAACATGCGTAATATATAGAAATTATAAAAATCTTAATAAGTCTGCCACGATTTTTTTAAAGCGCCAAAACTGAATTGGCGACATTTTTTTAATGAAATCTGATAACAATTTCTATTTCATTTTTTAATTTGCAGTTAAGGTTTACATTTCAATAATTTTATTCATTTTCTCAATTAATGTCAAAAATAGCGCAATTTGCACATTTTCATGAAAAAAATATTTTCGATTAAAAAAAATCGTAATAAGTAGCCAATGTGATATAAAAATTGTAAAAAAAATATTTCAGTTCATTTGTATTTTAATTATTACTCCTATAAATTGGTACACTGGTATATTTTTATTATTTTTTTTTATAATTTAAAGTTAGATAACAAATATCTCAAACTAATTAATAAATTATTGTATAGTACAGACATATTTCAATAATATAAATAAAATTAAGCAATACTGGAATTTTTCATCTTTAACGTAACGTAACACATTTCGCAACATAAAAAAAATTAAATATAAAATTTGCAAAATCACCTTTTATAGGATAATAAAAATACCGAACACATTATCTCTGTACTAATAAAACTGCTACCGGGTACAATCAATTGAATACGTCTATTGTCCACATTTTTATCGAGCTTTCATCACAACTACTGTAAGGAAAAATCATACCTATTTGAAAATGAAAATGAATTGAATTTACGAAATGGTAATAGGAATAGGTATCAGTATTTTAAATCATGGAGGATCCAACGAGCTATGTGAAAAACAGTAGATAACACATGTGAAAAACACAAGATAATCCAGTAAAACAACGATAAGGCTACTTATTATAACAAAAGTAACTTTATAATAAAGAGTATTTACCTTGATTCCCATGTTTCTCAGCGAAATAAAAAAACGGCTACAAAAATTCACACCGCACAGATAAAAATCACCTCCACCAGTTGAATCTGTTTAACAACCAACCCAAACTAAACTAAACTGACGATTGTGACGAATCCGCAGATACTAGGTAAGCTATACAACACACTTATCATTTTGAGGAACTGCCAACCGAGAAAAAGTAATGTATCTGATAAAATTTGTACTTGAAACGATAGCGGGGAAAGAGACGGATTGTGAAGGAAGGGAAAAGTTCGGGTTTATTTTCTATTGTATTTAAGCGAACTGGCGGGGTTGCTTCCCTACAACTAGAGGGTGAAAAGATGAGGTGGGAGAGGATGGGGCAGAGCAGGTATAGCAGCCCCTAATCTCTGCGTGCAGCAACAAGTAAGATTTTGGGTACTTGTTGATTTGTCACCAGGGACGTCCCTTAAGGGTCTCAGAACATTACTAAGAATATATATTTTGTATTGCTTTCTATGGATATAAGTATCACTGTGTTTACATTTTAATAATTTTTCTAATTTTTCGTTTAATGAAATTACATTACATAAATTAAGTAATTTCTTCACCAAAAATATAAAAAATGTTTTTAAGAAATTAACATTTTCTTTGCATTGTGAAAAAATAATTCGTACGCCCCTGCTATTTCTACGTATTTTAAAATTATTTCTATGACAAAAAATACTTCGCCCTTCGCTCAGAAAAAAGGTATGAAGTCACATCTTCATAGGTCTTTATGATATTGTTATAAAAGTGTATTTGTAATTTTCTACAATAATTGCTTTATTGATGGGCAAGGGCATTTTTCTTAACAGACTAGAGAAAATACTTAGAATAATTTATTACGACAGAAAGTACTTTTTTGGTCATATAAAAATCACCGAAATCTTGTGGATTTCGAATGAATGCAAAATATTTGGTAAATCCATAGTATTATATCTATTTATAAACATTACATTGTAACTATATTACAGACAAATATAAATATTGATAAACATCAGTAGGATTATTTACTTTCGGACAAAGTTCCACTAAAATTTTAAGTTTATAAAATGTTATCGTAAGAAATTAGCTTATTTTGAATTTAAGAATTTATTTAACTAACTGCGAGAGTGATAAGAGGAGCAATACCGTTAGGTGAACGTATATTGAAAAACTGAGATGGTTAAAATAATATGTATAATTATATTTAGTCAAGTCTTTGTGTAACTTATCACTTATATTTGATGATTTCTCATTTAGGTATATGATGTTATCTTGTTAGATAACATGGCACTGAACTTTTATCGATATTCATTCCTTTCAACTTAATATTTTGATATTGCCCTAAGATTAGGACAAAGTCGTTAGGAAAATTACTAACTAATTATTATTTTAAACAGAACTTTCTCCGCAATCAAAATAAAGAAATGTTATGTTACGACCAAGAACAGTGGGCACACTGCAAACATTGCCAGTCCTGCTATCGTACCACTTTTGTTATATCTTCAACGAAGTATAATACGGTGATATCTTACAAGAATTAACGTCATTTAGGTGCGTGCGTAAGTGCTTACTTATCTTAAAATCAATTTTATAGTACCGAACCGAAAGAGAATATACCTATCGAAATCGAAGCAAAAACTCGATTAGATATTTTTCGCAATGGACGACTGCGAATAGCACCCACAATTTTGAAATTGTTTTACAAACGCCAAACCAGTGAAAATCAAACGGCAACGGTTTCATCGCGGAACTGTCAAATCTGCAATTTCGTTTGTTTATCTGCTACAAAACTGGAAGTAATTTTTTGTTCATAATTAAATGGTTAGCTATACAGTAAAATCTCGCTGTTACAAGATTGCAAAATACATGTTTACAAAGCAGCTGCACATTTAAGTATACTCAGGGTGGCTCATGAAATATGCCGATACTATCGGCATTAGCAGCATTAAAAAGAGGCAAATTATTACTCAAATTATTATAATATGTAACAGAAAATAATACGTAAAAATTTGTAGGCAGGCGTCGACCCATACTTGACTCATCTGATAGTTTCGCGTTTAGCTTATGAAGTCAGTGCTATCACCTTTTATACATATGGTTCTCTATTACTTTGATCGCAGATTCCATGCTTTGGTTGCCAAAACCCGATACATCATGTGATGATTATTATTATTATGGTTACGCTTACGCAACCAACGTTGCACGGCTGGTTAACTAAAATTCCCTAAATCTTAAAGTCACCAATATTAATTATTCGTTTACAATGAACAATGACAAACTGTTACGTCTACGCTCAAGGTAATGCGATCGCTGATTGTTTGAATAAAATCTCATGAAAAATGACCAAGCTGGTAAAACAGAATCTTGTGTTTTGACGTTTTTATAATTTTTAATTTTACCGAAATTACTGGCCACGTGATCGTTTATGAAGGCTCTATTTTATGACAAGAATTATTTAGCATGACATGTAATAAAACTGGTGACATCCGGTTATATCACCAACAGTATACGTCACTTTACGTGTTTTGTATAAAAGCAAACTTGCGGTGGGTATTATCGACTTGTATGATACTGAATTGAATCAAATTTTAGGAATGTGGTTTTCTGTTTTCCTGAAGATATGAATTTTATGCGATTTTTGACTCACGATTCCACGTTCGAATTCCTATTGTTCTTATCAAACAGCATTGCGTATTTAAAGAAACAGTAGTCTGATTTCAGTATTTCTTGTTTCACGAAGTCTACAAAATAAACTTCCAAGCCCGCGTGGACCATCCTGTACATATTCAAAACAAAAAACAAAAACGAATAAAAAGCAATTCTGAACGAATTCCATAAAAAACAATTATGTAAGTCGACGCATTTACAAAATTGCAATCAACATTGCATCATACTTTGTTAATATATTTTCCAATTATATTACTGGAATTATTTTGGTGTTCTCAGAAAGGGGAAGGTCGTTAATCGACAACAATGGGAACGAACAAATTTGTTTTTATCTAAACTGACGATCTCATTATTTTTGATAATTTATTAATAGGTGACATCCAAAAATAACCAAACAGACAGTAATCATATTTATGCATTTCAGTTTATTTGGATGCACGTTACCGTTTATTTAACGGATTGTGTTTAATTCATGAAACAAATAATTGGATACTAATAAGTTACTTGTTATTGGAAAAAAATATCTGTCAGTATAATTGAAGAGTAAGGTATCGCTTAAAAGGCCTTTAGCAAAAAAAAATAAGCCGATATATTTACAAATCCTCTATATTGGTATAGGTCATAAACACACATGATCCGTCCTAGGTCAAATAACAAAAATATTTTCTAACGAGGCAAAATTAAAATCAGGCCTTTAAAAATACCACTATACAATAACATCATAATTAATAGCATTTTTAAACAAATTTATGTAGAATTCTTAGAAAAGTATCCATTCGACGTATATTAACATTCACACTCATAAAATATTTAGTTTTTTTTTTAGTAACATAAAAGTTATGAACACGAATAGCGTCTTCCTTATTAGATTCATAAACTGAATATTTATTTTATTTTAAATTTAAATCTGTAAATGTTGTACCTATATGGAATCGTAAATTAAAATTGAAAAAAGTATATTAAAATTCATACGAAATGAATAAAAACTGTTTGTACTTTTTTTTTTAATAAAAATTCTAGTTTCATATATTTACCCATACGAACCGTACCACAAAAAATCGTTTTGTACTAGCAAACTCCAATAGATAAATACAATGACGATTACCTATTTATTCTTAACATTATCATTATCGGTATCTGTGTCGGTTCGCAGTGTATGCATTGAGTCATGGAATGAATGCAAAAGACCATTCTCGTGGCAAATATTGTGCCAGTTGGTGAGGTCAAGGTCCACATATACACAAAATATTGTTTGTTTAAATATGCCTCCTAATGTTTTTATCTTAGGAAATGACGTCACGCCGAAAGAAACTTGTAAGGACAGGATAATTAACGCGTCGAATCTTGTGAAATTTGGCGAAATATTGGAACCCGGTTCATTAAATAGAATCGTTTCGAAAAAAAAAAATGTATGAAATATTTATATACGTATTGTTTTGCGCACTCTCGATGTGGTAATTTCGAAATTATTTGACTATTTTCTACCACTATTTTTTCATAAAAAGTTGGAAAGGCAAAAAATATAAAAATAATGTTATGAATAGAGCTGTCATAATTTTGCTGCACACGAAAGGCCTGCGGATCATCAACATAAAATAAAGTGAACAATGATTATAAGATTGTCATTACATCAGTGTGAAACACGTAAATTGTTTTAAGCATCCGTTGCCATCGGTTCCACAATCTGGATGGGATGCGTTATAGATCGCATCATCAGGTATGTTTCTACCCTTGTTTCAGGAAAACTTATTCGCGGTGGTGATAAAATATCTTAATCTGAAGAGAACGACCATTCGACATCTACTAATGTGTTATTTGCATAATTAAATAATCTACTTCCAAGCTGGTCCGGGGTTTATTTATTCCCGTAGGAATGAAATGTTTTATTATTTACTATACCAAAATCAAATGGTATAATAGATTAGATGCAGTATAAAGATTAAATCAAACACAAATTGAGTCTTCTGGTTTAATACTTATTACTTTATGTTTATTAATATTTATTTTTAAACGTTTTTATACATATATAAGTATGTATATACTGAATTACATTATTGTTTATATTTTTTAGTAAAAGAAATCATTGTTCGTTATTTAACTTTCCCGATGACCACATGCACTTGAAATAACACGTGTTGAGTGCCGCTTTGTTGGATAAATTTACTAGTGATAAAGCAAGCTGTGATGCTGATTTGAGTACATAATTTATTATTCCTTGCTTTTTTTATTAACTTTATTATTTTGCTTTACTTTCATACAATTATTTTCTATTCCAAAAAATATTTCTCTGTTTTGTTTTCCACCTGAATAATTTTTATATGTTAATAATTTTATAGGTACTTACCGGTAAATTTGTTTTTTTTAGTCAGTTTAGTATGTATTGTTTGCTGTTTTTTAGCACTAACTATGCTGGACATAATTACACACAATTAGGCATTAAAGGACAACTGAAATCGTAAAAGAAATAATTCGATTACCTACAGGGAAATTGGCGACGAAACCGTCAGCTAGGCAGATCACGTGACTGACTGACAGCGCCAATGGCTAGCGGACCGATTGTGACAGCTCTAGTTATGAATAAGAATATTATACATAGTTCTACACTTAAAACTTTCCAAGCCTATACATATATCCTACAATTTTTTAAATATCGAACAATTGAGATATTAATTAATATAAATTTTCAAGGCTTCTAAACCAGCTTTATAATTAACAAAAAACAAATGGTTATAATAAGACAGCAATATATTTGACTGACCGTTTTTTTCTTTAATGTACTGTATAATATAAATTTAAAACACCATAAAAGGCCATAAAAAAGTTTTAACTTGATATACAGGTCGATAGTTTTGTTGCTACGCAGTGTTTAAAATTGGATAAATATATCACAACACTACTACCAAAAACACTGTCAGAGACAAAAGAGAAATTAGAGCAGAATTGTATAATTTAGTGTATTTTGTTTGCATTTTTGAATAACGTGTAATTTTCAGATTTCGAATTTATTGTTATCCGAGTAAGATTTATTTATAAATTTTTTTATTGCCATTTTTGCTCCACTGTTTGAATATGGAATCAGATATTTATAGCAACGTTTGGCCTTTCAGCTGCCATCGATTGCTAGGATATTTTAAAAATTATAGGAGATGTAGGGTTGAGGACCCGTCGATGCTTCGGCATAAAAAAATTCTTAAAAGCAGATGCGATAGTTTACCGGAGAATGTATATTATGGACATTTGTTCCGATAAAAACTAGGTACTTTTTCAAGTCCCAGAGAATCGAACCAAACTAATAACTAATACCGCATTAGGGTCTTCTAGGAACAACAAATAAATACAGCATTATTGTACTCATTGAAAATATTAAAGGAATCATTTTCGGTATCACCATAAACTTGTACGAACGTACAGCTTATGTATCCTTAACTGCAAGATTTTAATCTCGTAATGGCCGTTTTTACTCAGAAATTGACTTTATGGGTGCAATAAAGTTAATAAGGGTTCCATGAAGCAAGCAGTCACGACGTCAAACACCAGGACCTTTTGGGGTGTTTGCTAGGGGGATGTTTACGTTTTTAGCGAGACTATGTGCAGCATGTGTTCGTTGGCCCTTCGGAGACATATGGCATTAATCCCTTGTACGGGGTCAATCACCCATTTCGACCCTAGGGTTTATGTCCGTATTTTGAGAAAAATGGAAACAAATACTTTTTTACAAATGTTTAAATTGTAATTTATAGCGCTAATGTACTATTAGCGCTATAAATTATTCTGGTGCCATGCCTTGTATGTGATTTCTACACAAAATGTTATACACACAAAGAGAAATGAAATAAAGTCACTAAAACAGTGTAATCATTTGACTTTTGCAAAGTGGCTCAGGATTTGCACAACATCAATTATGTTTTGTAAATTGTCATATAAATCGGATTTATTCTGCAAAATAACTGTTGGATAAGTTTAGTTTGAAGAAAAAAGATCGAAGCTAGTTAACTTTCCAGTGACATCAAGACAGGGATATGTTTCTGTGCGTTGTTGGTAGCCGAACTAATTTAGAGTTCAGGAGGTGCAGCTGTTGATAGGAATACTCTCAATTTTCATTTCAGTCCTTTGCAAGACTTTGTTCTGTCTGGTACACAATTTTATTTCTGCATAAGCCAATTTATTTATGAATTTATACATGTACATTTTTGTTTAAATACGTTCATTTTTAAACTTACATAAAAAATAAAAAAAGGTAACAACTCCTGCTACATTTTACTTCTTTCAATAGTTAAACAACAAACTTTTTCTAAAATAACTTGCATATATTTTTTAAATGTCTCTTATGGCTTAATTAATAATTAGTTATTAAAGTTTGGTGCACAAAATAAATGTTTTAAACGGGTGTTTGCTGTCGCGCTAATTCGTGACGTCATTTAGTGCTATTGAGGATCGAGAAGATGAATGAGGTGGATAGGACGGCTAGCAAGCATGCGAATGGCACGTAATAGGAATCATTTTGCTTCGAGGCTACTCGCATGCGCGTTTATTTAGATTAGGTTACCTCTCGTCGACATGAAAATAGTATATTAGACGGCAGACCAGTGTTCCCAACCCTTCCCAATAATTTAATATTAAACAATTATTATTAAAAACACATAAATGCCACGAACAATTTCAAAGACAAAATACGAAAAAGACTTATTTAGTAACGAATACATCTTTTTTACTATGCTTCGCGTTCAGAAATTAAATTGAACATATAACAATTCAAATTTTTAGTCTGCATGGAACTTCAAATATTGCACTTTTATTACATACTATTATTTACAAATCCGAAATCATGTCAGAATTCAAATTCAGAAAATTAGATTAGAGATAGATAGATATCTGTCATAGTGATTTGTAGGTATAATAGGTAATAAGAATATTGACAGCAGGTTACCAGATTGGGTTGGGTCAACTAACATATTGGAACACATGTTGGTAAATCGATGACACATTTTTTAACTTATCTAACTTATTTTTTTAACTTTATTTAATTGAATTTCTCCATATGCCTTTAATTTATTACATATTTTACAAAAAAGTAAGGATTCCCACGGAAGTGGAAAAAATTCCTCATTCCCACATAAGGTCTAAAATTCCCATGAATCGGCAAAATCCCACAATTTCGGAACGCGGCAGACGGCCGAGAAGTGGGTTGTGTTCTCCATCGCACTAAATGACGTCACAATGCGTTCTTGTCATCATATGAGAAAATTTAAATTCTTACACAATTTTAAACATTTATAATTAATTCGTACCATCAAAGAAATTATTTTTTTGTTCACTGTTGATTGTTGTTAATTATAGACTAAAAGTATATGCAGTTCTAAAAAGATAATTTTCTTCAAATTGCCTATTTTCATCTAATGAAGGCGTAAATGCTCTTTGACATAAACTAAAAAGTAACCTCAAAGACAAGTCTGTCCAGTAGAACTACTGTTACGATTGTAATTTTTTGTATATACAAAATGATTCAGAATTTGTGCACATACTTTCTTTTGATATTGGTATAAACTGAAACACAGGCAAATAATATTAAAGATTTTGTGTTTTAAAATTTATTGTACCTTGTACATATAATATTTGTGGTGTAAGGCTTCTATTATAAAGGCAACTTTTTGTCTGATGAATATTTATATATTATATTCGTTGTTAATTATTTATATTCCTTGTCACTTTCGACTCTAAGGTAATCTTTTAGCCGATCTAGCACTTTCTCCTGTCCCTTTTAGGGTAAATTATTAGATACGACTGGTAACACTGTCTCCGCATTATAAATTCATAAATGACCGGCACACTATAATTAATTTAACGTTCTTAATAAATATACATTATCATAGATTTTTTACGAAGCAGATAAATAAATGCCTCTAGATTAAATCCTCAAGTTCAATTTTCAAATAATGAATTAACGGACCGGATCACGCATTACGTTTCACAAATCATTACGGAGACAGTATTGCCGCAATCGAGTTAGCTAAGTTCAAATGTTATCGTAACATCAATAAGTTATTTATTGCATATTAAATGTGGAGCTTGTACGTGAGTACGATTTTAGTTCCGCACGATTAATTTTAAGCAGTTAGTTACACTTAAGGCGTTCGGTAGCAGATAGTTACTTTATATGAAGGAGATAGTTACGCGCTAAATGATAAAAATGCAAATACGGCGATTAATAACGTAGGAAGGGTACATAATGGCAAACATCTTTAAATGCGGTTGTTGTGGACGTTCCTCGACGAGAAATTGATATTAGTGTTATTATAAAATACATTAGATTTAGATTAGAGAATAATTAAGGCGTACCCTTCCCAGAAGTAATCCTTAAATCATTAAGTATTTGCAACGACATAAATCATACGGGTTTCCCAGAAAACGATGAAACGTAATAATACCCAGAAAGGGATTTCATTTAAAGTATTTATAAAAAAATGCGAGTGATAAAGGAAACTTAAATTGAATTATTCTTGTACGTTTATCAATATTTTACTAGGAAAAATAATTTGAAGCAGTAACATTTTGAGGTTCTCGTTTTGTGCAACTCCAATGGTGTTTGAGGCCAATTTTATATTAATGAAATCAATTTTTTAGTCTATAGGTTATTCCAGAATAAGTGCCAAAACTTTAACCACATATTAACAACTTTTGCCTAATAAATTTTCCCGACAATGCACTTTAAGTGCGGCGTCTTGTATCTATTATATTGTATAATGCTAACGAGTTGCCTGTGAATTAAAGAAATTCCAGGTTTTTATGAAATGATAAAGTACTAGCACTAATTCCTATTTGTATGTGCTTCTTTATGTTAATTCTATAGCTTGCGCGCAAAAGTTACATAAAAACTTATGTATGTATTTACTTTCAAAACTAGATTTTTTTTGAAAACTGTTATTAGACAAAAGGTGCTGCCTTGTGCTGTGATGAGGTAAATGCATGATTAAAATTTTGACACTTATTTCTGGACGCCCTGTATATTATTCCTCAGAGAAAAGCCGTGCCGCCAAAATTTTCCAGTAGAATATGAAAATTGATAAAGCCTCCCTCTCTTTTTAATGTTAAACGTTTACATATGCCACACCGTTTGAAGCAAATATCATCTACAGCATGTTTATAAGCTTGGCGATTTAATGGTAAATAAAATGCAATAACAATAGCACCGATTCAATAACGCTAAAACCGTAAAATGTTTTAAAAAAACTTATTGAGAACCCCTGAAATCTTCACCGACCCACGTATTACATAAAAAGAGGCATTGACGCAAATAGAGTGTCGTACGCTTTTTGTAGTAAAAAGGCTGATTACACAGGTCAACAAGGGTCAAAAAGCAGATAATATGCATTCCCGAAGGATTTTGGTGCGCTGGATCCGAATCTGGCCGCAGAATTGCTCTATCACGTCAGGATTTTGAGATATCCTAACCTAAAAGTGCAAAAAACACTGTTTTTCGTCATATTTGAGGTTATGTAGTAATGCCATCTATTATTTAAAAAAAAAATACATATAATTTCAAAGTACAAGACTCCCTCTTTCGAATCCGTTGAGTTTGCTCAAATATCTTTTTTTTTTTTTTTCGTTGAGATATCACATGTTGAAATTTCTAAGTTTATCAGTTTCTTAATATGCGAAAATCTACTAAGGATCCCTTAGACATCAAGCAGTCGATTGCAATTCAGAAACTTCATACCCATACGGTTTGTGGGTTTGGAGTTGGTGGGCTTGGGGTTTGTAAGCTTGGAGTTTGTAGGTTCGGGTTTTGTGGGATTGGGGTTTGTGGGTTTAGGGATTGTGGGTTTGGGGTTTGTGGGTTTGTGGATTTGGAGTTTGTGAGTTTGAGTTCGTATGTATTGAAGGTTTCTGAGTATGAAGTTTCTGAACTGCAATCAACTGTTTGACGTCTAAGGGATCCTTAGTAGATTTTCGCATATTAAGAAACTGAGAAACTTAAAAATTTCAACATGTGATATCTCAACAAAAAAAAAAGATATTTGAGCAAACTCAACGGCGTTCGAAGCAGGGAGCCTTGTACTTTTAGATTCAATGTATTAGTTTTTTGAAAAAGAGTAGATGGCATTACTACATAACCTCAAATATGACGAAAAACAGTGATTTTTGCACTTTTAGGTTAGGATATCTCAAAAACCTGACGTGATAGAGCAATTCTGCTGTCAGATTCGGATTCAGCGCACCTAAATCCTTCGGAAATACATATTCAAGTTTCTGCTTCCAAAAAAAAGTTAAATTTTGTTGTTGGTCTGTGTTTATTAGTTCAACAGTCCTACTTTAGTTTTCATTTCGGACACGTGTGTTTTTTCTCGTGGAAATTTTTTTTCTATTTTTTGAGAGGATAATGTGCCGTGTATATTAATTATTAAATGCAAATAAACATTGTAATAGCCCATCAATACAGTAATAATAAATTAATGAACATGGTGAGAACATATGGAGTCGCTGATTAAAACTACAGTTAACTTCACATCTTTATGTATGGCGAATGTAAATAGAGCTGGCCGAGCTATCGATGATGTCAGCAGTTCCAAAAATATAAAGAACCACATTATTGTAATAAGTCAGTAGGTATTAAAAAAATATATATTCTATTTGCAAAAAATATTTCTGATAATTGAGGTTCTGCACTTCCGATTTATTTACTTTTCAAAGATCCTGTCCAGGTCTGTAACACTTTGTATATACATTTAAAAGACGACTGTAACAAAAAGACCGAGAAATTTTGTAATACGCCTATAAAATGATTTTATATTAAAAACAATGTTAACTGAAAATTAAATATTTAACTGTTTTAGTGAAATTGCGATAAAACGATAACAGATAAACGTACTTAACCTAAATTAAAGTAATATCACATAGACACCGTTTTAAAATATGTTTGTTTTAAAGAGAGCGCATTTTGACTAACAGCTCTTGCATGTGCGCGCCATCTCCACAAGGTATTGATCATTAAAAACCGTGATCACCTACCTGTCGTAACATATTGTTGTTCCCCGAAGAAGTAGAGGTCTTGGGCGGTTCCGACGGTCCGGGCATCATGGACCCCCTACTCATCAGCCCCCTAGGGCTACTCCTGTTGTCGATCTTATTACTATCTTCGTCCTGCTGGTTCAGCAACTCCTTCAATATCCTATCTCTACTCTTATCCGCCTCGTTGGCGGTCTCCACGTTATTTGGCGGCTTTGTCAACAGAATCCTTAACCTATTGGAAACGACGGCCTCCTCCAAGGCGTTACCTTTGGTATCCTTCTGCTCCTCCATGGGGTAGTTCTGCTCGTTCAACGGGCTGAACGGAAAGGTGTTGCCGTAGGGGTTGGCGGGGGTGGAGGGGTTCGGCACGGTGGGGCTCGGCTGGGTGCCGAAGTGGGACAGGGGAGAATGCACGACCGTGGGGGCATTGCTGTACGAGGGGTTGCTGGGGGGCCGGGGGGTGGGCGTCGACACCGGGGTGACGCTCTGGCGGGAGTCGGGCCGCGCGTCCTGCCAGCTGGTGGGTTCCAGCTCCCAGGTGGAAGTGGGAAAGATGTCGAAGTTGAAGTCGTTGTCGAGGTTAAAAGCTGTGGTGAAGGAGGTGGTGGTGTTGGTGTTGAGGAGGGTGTTGTTGGAGGTGGTGGTGGAACTGTCGCCTCCGGAACACACGGGCGGGCCGTTGCGAGTGCCGTTCACGACGCTCGTCATCAGAGGGCCGCCCACGCCGCCGCCGCTGGTGTTACCGCCGCCCGGGTCGGTGGGTCCCACGGCCTCATTTTCACTGGAAACAAAAACCGGACGTTAAACTAGCACTTCCACCATATATTTAACAGATAGTTATAAAAATATAGGTATCTAACCTTACTCACAGTCGATTTTGTACGGGTGGACCAAATTCAAAACTTTTGAGGGGGTTTCTCCTATTTCCGAAATAGATCGAAAAAAGTCTGACTGTTACGGATTCGATTTTTGAAAAATGTCGAATGGCGAAAACCACATCTTAATATCTTCGAAGATATAGGGCGTTTTTCAATTTTGTTTAAGGAAATATTCGATTTTTATACTTAAAAAGGTTTTTTTTACGTAGTTTTTGTTATGTAGAATCTAGTGGTCTACGCGATATTTTTCTATAACTTCCCGTTTTTCAGTTATAACACAAATTTATATTTTTGAAATGCAACTTCCTATGTATTTTTCGACTTTTGAAATAAACTTATAATTTCAAATGATGTATTATACATATTACAGAGATCTAATATTTTCATAGACAGAAAAGTTACAGAGCACTATAGGAAACGACCAACATTGAAAAACGCTTTGTATCTCTTAAAAGAACCGAGATATCAAGATACGGTTTTGCTATTGAAATTTTCTCGAAAATCGAGGTCATGCCGTCTAAGCTACTTTTTCTTTAAATTTTCGGGAAAAATAACAAACCCCCCAAATGTGCAGAATTTGTATGATTTCCGAGCTAATCTAGTATTTAATCATTGAATATTTATTTCAGTGAAATACTATAAAAAAGAAACGTAAAAGCATCGGGCCCGTATCTGAATGTGTTATGTCCAATAATAAAATTATCAGAATTCTGTCATTATAGAGTTAGGTAAAAATTCATTCATACTCATATTCATAGTAAAAATAACAAAGTATCTAATGCAAATGCGATCATCCCCATGCAGATAAGGCAGATATTTGCAATTGTCGAATTACATAGTTGATAATTACGTTTTATTACACTGTTTTTTTTTTTCATCTTCAAAAACACCGTACCACCTTCTGAAGGGGGTACTAATGTTGCTTAAATTCGAATAACTAAGAATAATGAAATGTGGCATAAAAGCGTTTTTCCACCTCCAGGAATAATCCTAATCTCGGGGATGTAGATGTTTCTAAAAGCTGTTTTACATTGACAATTTATTGATCAATTAATTGATGAAGTCGCTTCATCAAGAAATTGGACAAGTGTAATGCATCAAATCAGCTGTCAAATAACTTCATCAATTTATTCATCAAGTTCTTGACGAATTAGAGCATGTTCTAATTTTCGCCAATTTCTTCGTGAAGTTCGGAAATACCAACCGAACAGATTTCCAGCCTCAGATCAGTAATGAGGTTATGTTATATGTAAATAATTATGTGGCGTCGTGCTAGTTTTGCATTGTTTTTACTGATTTGTTATTTACAAAAACTAATATTTATATAATATGTGTCGAACGGTACCGCTGTTGTATTACTACAATTAATTATGAGTGGAAAGGTGACATTTTTGAAATTTATTTGCTTCTTTGATTTATTGGTAAAACTGATTCATATGTCAAAAAACTTGACAAAGTCTGTAGCAGTGTAAAACCACACTATTTACACTATTTACCAATAAATTGTCAATGTAAAACAGCTATAAGGATGAAAACAAAAAATATTTGATAGTTAAGTAAAATTTGTCAAACGATGTCGTCAAAATTTGAATGTTCTATATTGATGGAAATTGTGACATAATTATAAAAAAGTAATATTAATAATATAAACATATAGCAGGTAACCAATTAATGTAATTTATGCATATATAGGTTGATTTTTTATTCCAAAGAATCTTTACACGTGGGGAAAACAGCACCGATCTAACTTTGTGCGTAAGGGTCCTGTATTCGAACATCTTTATTTATAGGTTATTCTAGAAATGGTACCATAAATACAGTGGCTGACAGTACATTAAAAAAATTAAACGATTTTTACCTCTAGTACGTGGGGTGGCAAAAAACAATGTAAGGTATTGAAGCTTCGAACAAGTATATTTTTGAGGATGCTAAATACATCAGTATTATTAGCTTTTGACTATTTGCTAGAGGTCACTAGCTACAAACTTTATTCAATGACATTTTATGTAAAACTTTTTGAGGTTACGTTTCTCACGGTGTGGTTGTTTGAGAAAAACGCCAGGAACAACCATCAAACCCACAGGAAGCAAAATAAATTTTCAGACATCATGTATATTAAGTAGAAACTAAACAACTAACCTTAAATAAATTACCTTACAAAATGTCACTAAGAACAGTTCAATCAAAGATTAACAACACTAATACATTTAGCATCCTCAAAGACTATCTATAGAAAATGTCAATGCGTTATGCCGTAAAGATATGGCTAAAATTTACCGAATATCTCAAAAACAAAATACGATAGGTTTATAGGAAAAAAATGTTTTTTTGTCATTCTATCAGTCCTTGTATTTGTGGTATGTTAGAGTTAAATCCTGAATTTTTAACGGATCGTTGACGTTGTCGCACCGGATTTAACTAGGACTTAGCGTAAAACTGACTCCTGGCTAGACTTTACTACAATAAAACGTATTTGAGGATGCGAAAGTTTGTGTTAATGAAAGGGAAATAGGCCATTTAAAAGTTAAAAACAGTTATAAAAACGAACTTCGTTCAGCGTTACACGTAAAATCTGACAAATGTCTATATTATTACGGGTTTTTACATAACACAAACGATATGAGAGGTCGTTAAATATTGAATGAAACGAAATGCGGCGTTATCTATACATTTTCTCACTAGAAAAAAACTGTGTGGATTTAAAAAGGAGATTATTAAGTAGTGCAATTGTATAGATTGCTGGTTTGTAAGCGTATGGAAGTTACAGTTCTTTGCGACGACGTTATAGCAGTAAGTAGTGAATGGAGTGGCAAACCTGTAACCAAAAGCCCGTTATCACAAAATTCACAGGGCCACGTCCCACTACTCCTCGAGCAAGGCCGATCGTTTCCAAAGATTTCGCCAAATAGTATGGCAGCTTGTCGTGGTCAAATAAGTAACAAACAAATTTACGGGCGTCGGTCCGGTGGATAGGATTCACTGCACGCAGCGCGATTCGAAAACTACTTCTAAACATTTTAAAATAAGTGATTTACGATTCCTGTGATAGTCTCCAAATAAAAACTGAGTAGAGATAAGGCAACAATAATAGGCTAAATAAAGACAGATAAGCTGAGAGGGCGTTTTATCAGGCAGTACTCACCCGATAATAGAATGCGTAGCCATGATGAAGTCGGTGTCGTTACTGGCGTGAGGAATCGACTTAAACAGTTTCGACTTCGTCTGGACCTGAATGAATTTGTCGGTCCCGATTTGCAAGCGGTATATAGCACTAGTGGACTGGCCGGCACTGACAGTTTCCCTAAGATGGGCGTTGATTTTTTGCACGTCCTGTTGCGAAACCAAGTCCCTGAGCACACGGTTTTTGAGGTCCTTCTTAATGTACTGCGCGATAGTCTCCGACACCCCGGAAGTGTCCACGCAAATTATCTTGCCGGTGGTGTCGAGCTTAGTGGTGAACTGTTCGATGCTACAAGAAGTCTTTTCCCTGTGAGATATCCGACTAGCGATGCACAACAAACAGGGTCCATTATCACTGCCGTCTTCCTCGGACACTGACACTTGATCCCTCAGCTGGGTACTGGAGATGTGCATCAACTCGTAGCAGCTGACTCTCTGCTGCTTCTCCTCGACGCTCTCCTCCAGCTCATCCGGAGGCTTCACAAGCAGCCGGATGTCGATGGATTTCGACCGGTTAGTGGGCTGCTGCTCGTTGCCCCATTCAATCATAGGCAACAGGTTGGAGTGGAATTTGGCGTGGTCTCCATGGTGGATGAAGTTATAGATACTCTTCCCGAGGATGTCCTCCCTGGTGAACTTGATGTAGGTGGAGACGTTCTCGGTGACGTGCTCGACCTTGCCCTCGCCGTTGACCACGAACAGAAAGCCCTCCAGGACTTCCAGTAGGAGGGGCCCGTACAGTTCGTTGGAGAGGATAGTGGGGCGCGACGACGACACCTCGCCCTGCTGGACGGGATCGGTGGATTGGGATGCGCTCTCTTGCTGCTTGATGCTGCGAATCTGGTTGACGGTTTCTTGGAGGATTGCGCACTTGTCAGGCTTCACCGACAAAGAGCTCATGTCCGCGAAGTTGGCTGAAATCAACTCTGCCAACTCTTCTATGTAGATGTTCTCTTGCTCACGGCGCCTCTTCTCATTGTTACATTTGTTGCTGGAACAAAAAACATCCGTCATTTTGTGGCGGCTACAAGGTTGTCGAGGTGACACGACAACTCGAGCAAAACTGAGTGATTTTTTTGCATGCACACAAGCTGCCGCTCGGCAGAAAGAAGCACACCTCAGCGTATTTCGACAGAACTCGCTAGTGGGGTACGGGACGGGACAGATATACCCGCTGTGAACTACTATCGCATTACTGTGTTCGGGCGCGTACGTCACATCTAAATAAAATATAACTATTATGCAACCCGAAAACAAAGCGGTCGCTGTAATATTAGCACCACTGACATACTATAGAAATCAACTTTTGACTCATAATAATACTATATTGGGAAAATATTTATTTAAAAAAACTAAGCCATCATACTCTTTTCATTTTAAGTGACCATAAGTCATTTTATTTTTGATATATATAAAAGCCTACCAATAGTTGCAAAAGATTAATATTCCACTAACATATTGTTTGCCATATAAATCTATGCTAACAGATTTACTGACCTATTAATTTTTATTCGGAAAATTCCCACAATTAAAGCTGTGACGTCGTAGGATATATACATACATATATCTGATAGTACTAAAATTAATGTACTACGATAACGTTTTCACTTTATTATCTTTTGTTTATACAGGGTGGGTATAAAATTAACAAACTGGCAAGAATTTCCTCAAAAAAGACGGGATTTACTTAGGAAAAAAATCGGTAATAAATTTATTTGCGTATACAGTGCCGGCCATTATTGGATTACAATTCGGATGAGCATAATATAACCTAATTGAAATGTACTTCTTATAGATAGTTTAAGTTCAAGATTATGCTATGCCTATGATATGGCTTATGCTGTTTCCATTTAGGTGTTTTCCCCCCAAGATACACGGTGTCAAAATAACAATTAAAATAAAAAACACATTTGTAAGATTAAGTTGAAATTTTGCACATATTTTTACCTTAAGCCGATCCATTTTTTTTGTATAATTGTTAGCAATAAAATAGACAAATAGAGGTTTCTACGTACGTCTATGGATTAAGGATGTTATCTTTTAGATTCCACTGCTACAAAATTTTGTCTAAGGATTTAGCTCAGTTACGGTAGCTGAAAATATAGTAATACCTCCGAATTTTTTATAACTGCATCGATTTTTCTCAAAATTTAGAATTAGGCTAATCTTACCCCCCACGTCAAAACTTATGTATGCGCTAGGTGTGCTTTTTGTTATTAAGGGGTGAAAACCACCCCTTATTGGAAAAAAAAGAAAAAATACAAATTTAAGCATTGTATGTAATCAAATCTTTTTTATTTATGCAGTATGAGTAATTTCATGTGCTATCTAACATGAAATTTAATGTATCCCAAATTTTCAACCCGGAAAAACCTTTAAAATCCACCCCTTTGGATGAAAATAATATAAACATTTTTTTTTCAGCTTGAAACGTTTTAATCATGCATTTTTATCAAATTAAAATTGATTTCTTGATTAAAAAATCTTTTTTATCGATTGCAACTTTTCGACCCTTGAAAAATACCCCTTCTTCCGAAAATAAAATGAAAAAATATTATTGAAAGAGTAGAAACATTTTAAATGTGCATTCGTAATAAATAAACATTTATTCCCTTCTTATAAAATAATTTTGAATTGATTGCAAACTTTCAAACCTTAAAAATTACCCCTTACATTTATTTATATATTTATATATTTTTTCCTAAAATTATCACCTATACACGTTTTTATTTTTTTGACGATAACTTTCTTACTTTTTAAGATTTTTAATCGCACAAAGGCTCATTTTGCAGGGAATTGTAAGGGCTACGTGAACTGTTGAGTTGATTTTTTTAAGCCCTTCATTTTTAAGTTTGAAGGGTTTAAAGGGCTCGAAAAGGGTGGTTCTCCCATTCATATAATAACTTAAAATGGCGATATCTCGATTAATATTAATTTTAGAGGAATAATAAAACTGCAAAATTTTCAGCAAAAATAAAGTTAAATTTTTTTACTCTTGTATTTTTTTCGTACACCCTTTAATTTTTAAGTTACAGCGTAAAAATCGAATTTTTTTCAAAAATTTGAAAAATTTACATTTTCAAAAATTAAGTTTTTTTCCGAAATCATGCTTTGTAAGTGAGCCAAAGACCCAGAACATAAATGAAGAAATCAGTAAATGAATTGCATTTAATTTTTATTCTGTCGCCAAAGGCACTAATTTGTTTATTATTTATTTTTTTTTTAAACGAGATGTTATTTCATATTAGATCATATTTCCGTTAATTTTGGTTCTAAAGCCTTTAAAACAGCTCATTTTAAAGGTTTTTTAAAGTACTTTAAAAAAGGTTCAAATAGTTTTTTTCCTAATATTTATGCTTTTAGCATTATTTAACGTTGACTGGTTCCAATTTATTTTTTAGCTAACATATAATAATGTTTAAAAATCCATAACTCGGTTTATATTGCAATTAGAGAAAAACAATATAATACCATTAGATTTGTTTTTTTATTACCTTTCTTTTTGTTCATTACAACATTTTCGTTAAATCCAATGGTTTCAGAGTTATTTGCAAAAACTGTCCGAAAACAAGCACTTTTTCAGTAAAAAATCAACATTTTCAATGACGAATTACTCGGAAAGTATTGGATTATCCAAGAAACTTTATATAACATTTGTTACTTAAAATTGACTCCTCTATCGATTCCTGTGATTATTTTGGGCGTAAAAATTTCCACCCTCAAGAAGGGGTGGGAAACACCCCCAGGGCAAAAGCACACTTCGGCACTATATAAGTGTTGTTCCTCGATGCATTCCCCACATTCAGTCAAAATTTCACGTCAATCGGTTCAGTTATAAACAAGTCGGAGGTAAAAACCCTGAGTAACTGGACTAATTCAGTTTACGTGATATTGATACACAATTTCTCTTAGGAGAGCAGTATAATTATTTTTTATCCAAAGAATCAGTGGTTAATAGCTTGACCTATTTTTTTTGTAACACTCTGTATATACATAAAAGTATTCTAGATTCAATATATTTTTTCTGTGTATTTACGAACAAGTTTTACCCTTTTTGTAACATTTAGAGGAAAAGCAAGTGTAATAAAACAAAACGCTCTGCGGAACTTACGATCTGAATGACAGTAGAAAACTTAATCTGGCCTAAACGGAGAAAGAGACATCTGATGGATAGCTTAAGTATTATAAGAGCAGCAGATATCAGACCGCGAGGCATAATCGCTCTTTTAAAAGAGGCATTCGGCGAGGCATTGTGCAGTTAAGCACTTCCTAAGATTGCCGCGATTCTAGGAATGAACTGTCACAGCGATATATCTCCTCGAAAGACTCAAGTCTGCAGCCTACACGCGAGGATCTCGAATGGAAGATGGAAGGAAAGCTAGAGATCCCTCGCATCAGCAAATTCTTCCCGCTGTGACAATAGAGCTCGTCAGAAGTATCGGGTGGCACAAAAATGTTCCTATATCTCCACCTGCTACCTACATCATCTGATGTTTCCTATCTTAAAACTGTTTTATATTTATCAAAGGTAACGTAATAAATTGGTCAAGAATTATTCTAAATTCACTATTTTTTTGTGGTACTGTTTTACATGTTCCAATTTATATAGCTCACCTTCAAGGCTACAGCTTTTAAAACAAAATCAATAACAGCAAACCAATTGATACAACTTATATCAGACTGATGCAACTATGGTAACAGACACCTATCAATCAAAAACAGATGTTAAAATTGTTGAATGTAACTGTAATTAGTACTGTGGTAAAATAGGCTTAATAAAACACCCATGTTAGAAGGTTTTAGCTGACAGAGACATATAACTTTAGTCAGAAAATGTTAATTGTTGTTTAATCATGTGTCGTTGTGTTGGTTATTACTGATATTTTATTTTTTACCTAACAGTACCTTAAAAATTCCTGATGTCTTTACCAAGACTTATCAAAAAACGTCACTTTCAGAGAAATCGTATTGCAACAGAACAATAGTAAAGATAGAACCGAGAAAACATTTTATTACTCATAATCTAAAGATAAAGAGATCTTCAAACTGTCCTTACACGACGTATCAGTTATCAACCTCGGATGCAAGCACGCCTTTTGTCTCGGATTTGCATTATGTCATCAAACTAATTCTAAAAATGACGACTTGCAAGTTATTGGCACTGTTCCACCCACACCTGCTGTCAATGTAACCAAACGCTCGACTCTATACCACTTTGATTAATGAACTTTATTTACATCTACCTCATGACGTTATACGCAAAGCAACTACCGATAATGATATCATACGTTTATTTCTCAAACCAACGCAGATACCTAAAATGGTAGATGATTTTCATATATGGAGCTCCCTCGCCATTTTTCGAAGGAAGCTTACTGTGCATATTTTGAAATTTTTTCTTCAAATTCGTAAATACAATTTTCTTAAAGTAGACAGAGATGGTGTCCAATTTTCTATCATTTTCTAAGTTTTTTAGTTTTTTTTAATTTACGCAACAAAAAAAGAGGTAAAAAATATTTAGAGTGATTTTTAATGATCGTGTCGGTCGGATAAGGTCATTTTGAGAGTTTGTGAATTGGAAGGAAGTTACTGGCTGCTGTACGAAGACAAATAACTCCAACTTAGCAGATTAAACACAACAGATATTCATACTGCGGATTCATTGCAATTAAATTCAGTGTAAAACAGATTTACACTTTTTATAGTGTACCATTGGCGAAAAAAGCATAACTGTTATGGTTACAAATAACAATGATACTTTATTGGAAAGTAGAATGTTAAACTTAGGTATTATTAGTATGTAATATTGCCAAAAGGTAACAATCTGATATTTAACGAGGTTATTGAAAATAATGGTTATATGTAATTTCAAAGAAAACTTCTACAATTAATTTGTCACATATTGTATCAAAAATAAGGAAAACGAATATAATCCTCTCCCAAATCCCAAATAAAGTGTCAATTGTTTTGTAGAGAAGATAGATGATTTTTGTCGCTTTTTTCGTCGTTCTCCGTAGCCAAATCTCAACATAAACTTACACCCTAAACAGTCCAAATATTAAATGGTTTAATGTTTTGTCTTTGTAGAAAAACATTCTCGTGGAAACGGCGCTTTTAAATGACTAGATACTACTATAAGTCGTAGTTGGCACTGACCAGTTAGCAACTTAATAACTTACGAGTTGCCAAAATAAGTTCTGAACACGGAAACTTGTGTGTCAGCATTCCCCCACATTAATATTATTTTGTGAAATTCGTAACAAGATAAACAAACAAAAGGAATTGTGCTATTTATTGACGTTATTTTATTGGTACTTTATGTTTGTAATATACATAACAGAGTTCAGACACGAGTGAAGTAATGGCGTCTTCCCATGGCTCGAGATTCGGCGAGTGCGAGTGCCCATAAGTCAAACTGTCACTGTTCAGCTCAATTAGAGTGAACTCCAAGCCTCGTCTTGCCACATGACAAATTGATTTAGGAGCGGTTTGCTCGCTGAAGCTTGCGTCGTTGCCTTAACGCGAATATAAAGGCGCTTTCCCACGATGCGAGATTCGGCGAGTGAATCACCCATAAATCATCGTTCTGCTTTGACCCGACCACAACTAGCATCAACTCCAAGTTTCGTCAAATTGATTTATGGGCAGTTTGTTCGCCGAATCACGCCTCGTGTGATAGCAGCTTAACATTTAATGTCAAATTTTGCGTTTGAACGACATTCATCGGTTCAAAAGCAAGGTTCGCAGCAGGTTACATGTTATATTTGTGTTACATTGCTTGGGTATGGAAATAGTTTAAAGTTTTATGAAGGGTGTTCGAAAACGAATGACCCATGGTTCAAGGATCCATATTTGGGTGAAAATAAACCGCTTTATTAACTTACCGTAGTACCGGAGTATTTGCGGATAAATTAATTCAATTAGACATTTGTTTTTACAACTATATTTTTTTATGATTTGATCCAACTTATTAAAACGTCAATGTCTGATATATAGGTTTTTGAAAGTAGTACCGCAAAGTTAGAACATTTCTATATGACGTTGCATCAATGCAACATTCAGATGATATGTGAGCTCATTGTTGCCTAGAGTTTTTAATACATGAAATTGTCATATCTAGGGTCATATGTTGTGGAAGAAACTACATCGTTGAACTTGCCGAAATTTTTTTGACTATAAAAAATATATACAGTCGCAACATCCAAGCAACATTCAAGCAACATGTTGATGTCATATAGTGTTGTGAAGATACAGGCTTATGACTTATGAATAGGGATAAGGTTGGTTGAATCGTAAAGAAACATTGAATTTAATTGCAAATTTAAATACAACTGAAGTTTAATTAGACTGAAATACCCCCAGTCTGGTGACTGCAGTAAAAAATTGATATAATTTTTTCTCCATAATGGTGCTTTTAAGCGACATGCAACAAATACACAAACTTTTTTTCTAGCAAATAAATGCTTCACAAACTATCTGCATTTTCTCAATATTTCTATCAACAAAATTAAAAATAACAAAACCAAAAGACTACAGAGATTTTTAGGTAAAAAATAAGCTCACATTCATATCCGGTTATTCTAAAACCTCACCCATAACAAATATCATTAAAATATATTTAAAAAATTATGGTTATCTTAAAAAAAAATAAGGAAACAATTTTTTGGTGGCTATAAATTTCTAATTAAGCAAAATTTCACTAAGGTAACTTGATGAATTACTTGCTTCCTAATAGTACATATATATAATATATAGACTTTGACTTATTCTATTCCTGAACCGCTTCCCACACAAATGAAAAGAAATTACGAATTTTCTATATCAAACATACCTTTTCAGCGGTATTTTATTTTTTAAGATATCGAACAACATATCTAAAACATTCCTTCCTATATAAAAAATTTAGATTGAAAAAAGCTTTTTGGAACTGGGCTAATTGTAAAACATATAAAATAGAGCATTTCGCTAATTTTTTTCGTCCACCAGTTACAATGGGCCCCCTCAAGCAAAGTGCATGTCGCGGTATATTCCACAAAGCTCCGTCTTTCAGCATCCTCAAAAGCCTACTTGAATTCTAGCCGAGTACAGCACGGAATATAAAGGCATTCGTAAGGCAAGGGTTTAGGGAGGAAGAAGCCGGCTTTGAGCCGCCCGCCGTTCTCGCGCGTACTTACATCTGCGCCTGAGGTTTGGTCTCCGACTTTTTCCTCTTCTTGTTGACTCCGGCCAGGGCGCTCATCTTGGCCCACACCGGGTCCTGCAGATCACACGGGCCAAGCCTGCAACAAAACAATACGCGTTAGGTAAGTAAAAACGATTTTTGTTTCGAACATATTTATTTTGTTACGAAAAAGAGTTCACAGACAGTTTATTTACCTAGATACAAGAGGGATTATTCATACACGAACTATACGGTATGACTGTAGAGTTTAAAATAGAATTTGTCACTCGTCCTTAAAGGAGCATTCACACAGTGTAGGTTCAAGTACGAGTTACGGTTCGGGTTAGCACGTACGTGACAAGATCGCACGGGGAAAATTGGTTTACGAACTCTATAATAGGTACTTCTCGTGCGTCAACTAGCATCTAACATCGCCTAAGAGGCCTAATTATTTCTTAACACAAGGTAGATAGTACCCATAACGCCTTAATATACCTACGTCTGTCTTAATTTTAAACAGAAGCTAGATTTCTTATTATTAATTAATTTTAATTTCTTTTAATTATGAATAGCAATTCTGGTATAGCCAACGATTGCTAACCTAAACCTTTTGAGTAAAAGGAAGCTTAATATTGCCAAAAAAATAGAAATAAAGAAATAGAGTTATTGATATAACTAGACAGTGATAATGACAATAATTTATTCGCAATTTATCATAAAATTATATTATTTAAGTATTACATATTTATAATATTTATACATTAAACAATTATAAAATGAAACGCACTGCCTTCTTTCTATCTTTAGACCATTTAATGGAAAATTTTTTAACAAAAACAAATGTGCACTATGAATTCTATGCGTCGGTATATCGGCACATTTTTTACTACGTACCTGAACGGTAATCCACCACGCAATTACTAAATCTATTATCAGTGTCACAAGCGGCCACAGTTGTAACAACATTCGGGGTATTTCGCGCAAAAACAGCAACGCTGCGCGTTTTTACTCGCGTTTCAATGTTAGAGATTTCAAAACAATGCAAATCTACGTGTCGAATTCCCGCAGTGGATTGTTTTTATTAAAATTTGTTGTTAAATGGCGTGTAATAACAGTAGCGAGTGGCTTATGCAATGTTTCAACAATATCGCAATAATTCCGCCGCAACTGGGTTAGTGGGCCGATCGATTATTTTAAACAATTTATGTGGAACGAGGGAACCTTTGGAGTCAAACAATCACGTGCGGGTCGGAAAGTGTTCGGGTTTTTAAATAAATAACTTAATACGCGATATTAGGTACATACACTATGAGTTTATGAAGAAAAGAAATAAATTTTCCTATTAATACTATGAAGAGAACAATAATTATTCTATTTTTACTTCAAGTTTACCCAGACCACCGCTAGATGGGTGTAGTTACAGCTTTCCCTTAAAATCCCTGTGTTGAGTACAGCAAATCTGCAATTTGTACTCAAAAAAGCAACGCCAAATTTGAAACTGATACAAATGAACACAATAAATTATCGTACTATACAACAATCTAATTTAAATTAAAGATACACTTATTAATTTAACAGTAATAGCTGTTTTACATTGACAATTTATTCATCAATAAATTGACGAAGTTCTTCATGAATTAATTCATAAATTTATTGGTAAACAGTGTGGTTTTACACTGCTACAGACTTTGTCAAGTTTTTTGACGTATGAATCAGTTCTACCAATGAATCAAAGAAGCAAATAAATTTCAAAAGTGTCACCTTTCCACTCATAATTGTATTGATACAACAGCGGTACCGTTTTGATACAATCATGTATTAATATTAGTTTTTGTAAGTAACAAATCAGTAAAAACAATGCAAAACTAGTACGACGCCACACAATTATTTATATTTATTCCAATAACATAACCTCATTACTGATCTGAGGCTGGAAATCTGTTGGGTTGGTAATTCCGAACTTCACGAAGAAATTGACGAAAATTAGAACATGCTCTAATGTGTCAAGAACTTGATGAATAAATTCATGAAGTTATTTGACAGCAAATTTGGTGCATTACACTTGTCCAATTTCTTGATGAAGCGACTTCATGAATTAATTGATCAATAAATTGTCAATGTAAAACAGTTATAACAAGATTTGTTTGGTTAAACACGCTACACTTTTTACAAGCACTACTAATCGTTTCGCAAATAATTTTAAATTCAACGTCGGATCATTCATGAAATTCTTTGCAAAATTCTAAAATGTTAATAATATATATATAATATTGTTACTATAACGAATGCATAAAAAAAATGTAAATAAACAGTTCTTACAAAACTCTTCCAGTTGTCGTTAACGTTTAGGTTATTTAATACTAATTTGTATGAAATTCTCGACATTTAACAAAATTATTGGAATTTCTATCAGACCAGCTTGAAAGATGAATTAACATATTTATTGGTTCTTAAATAGCAATACAAAAAAAATACATAATTTTAAAATGTAAATCATATTTTTTATAATTCCATAACAACATTTAGGTGCTAAAAATAGAACAGCAATCCTCCTGTATTGTTTATAAAAGTAATGTGACTACGGATAAACGAGCTCCATTAACTGCTTAAACACTCGGAACAAGTTAACCAAACTTGTTTCGTCGTTATCCCCAAACTTTTGCCCAAGGTAAATAAATAATTTAGTAAAATAAACTTAACTGCGTTGGAAGTGAAAACAAGTATAACTCGAGGAATTGTGGGACCAAGTTTGCGACTAATATAAGAAGGGGAGACAAACTTTCGGTGTTCCCTTGAATACCATTCTCCCGAAGTTTGCTCCTTGCCGAATAAATTATTACTGGATGACCCTGCTCCCAGACGAAACGAAGGGTTAGGCTGGCCGAGGTTGAGGCAGCAGACGATTTTTATGGAGCGGGCCTACAAATTCCGGAAAAGGAAGAGAGATAAACCCGAACATAACAAGTTTTAAATTTAAAAAATTAATAATGCCATAGGTCACACAAATAGCTACTTATAATTAGAACTGGTCATTTCTAGGCTTTAGGCGTTGGTTACGTTGGTTAATTTATATGAAACCTTAAATTAGTCCGAACGGAGCAATTTCCTAATTATTAACTGCATCTGAAATTGAAGGTAAGCTAAAAAATATGGGGAACATATTTTTCTTTTATCAAAAAGAAAATGATTGAGTTGTGACGTCATTAAAAAAAATCCAAGTCCTGACCCAAATGTAGTAATTTTTAGGATATTTTAATCTATTGCAGTGGCAATATACGTACATCATTACCACTACTTTTACATCACTATAATGACACACAGGTTTATAGTTAGGGTTTGTTATAAAAAAATAATTTATTACAACTTAAAAATAATGCCTAAAATGATTTTTCAGTGTATGCTTAATTTTGACAAAAAAAAATCCTCGATATTTCCAAATATTCCCAGTAGATTTGAAATATTTTCCAGGTTGGGACGATGTAGTTCTATATTAATTACCGCTTTTCAGTGACCATCATTTCTATGTTTTTCCCACTTTTCATTTGTGATTTAGTAAAAAAAATCTGATTAAATATTTGAATATCGAATAAGGGCAATCTAGAATCTAGGCAATTGATTTTTTAAAAAACCAGATACATTCTACTATAATTTATTTTGATTGAATTTAGACTTCCATATCGAAACAAAATCAACGGTTAAAGATAATGTAAATGTTTTATTCCTTCAAATTTTTTGTCATACTTTGCAAAATGTATATCTACTATATAAATGTTATTTTCAAAAATAAAATTATTAAGAAGTTTATTTTTGGAAAGAATTATTAATGTCATTTATAAAATAAATAAAACACCACAGTTAAAAAAAATAAAATAATAATAAAGGAAATTTTTCGATTTTTTTATACCGACTATTTCGAAATGGAAATTTAGATTTAATCAATATAAATCAATATCAGCATATGTTTAAGAATTGCCATATTTAATCTAAATATTACTAATTTAGGTTAATTAAAATAATACAATTTTCTTCTAAATTAAAATTACCTGGATAATCAGGTAAAAGTATTATTAAACATTTTATTTTCTAAAATAACAAAAAATTTTTTGCTGTTATTATACTTCTATACTTCTGTATTAAAATCTATCAATTTTCTTCCAAGAGACAGAAATTTTTATATTTACAGAATCCTACCTAAAAAGATGTAAAAATCGCCAACAAACAGACATTTAATAATTTTCCTAATTTTACACTTAATGACGTCATGGACGTACATAAAACTTTAAATTAATAAACGAAAAAAATACCGATTTAACAACATATTTCGAAACTGTAGGTACATTTGTTTAAAGAAAAGTTGAAGGAAACTACCCCATTTGATACGAATTCTTTATACTTACAACAAACTTTTTACTGTGCCGCTAAAGTATAAGTAAATTAAAATTGATCTAATTTGTTTCCCATTGTGATGTTGTCTATATTTTTGGTCCTACGATGACCGTAATTCATGCGCAATAAATCAAATCTATTATCTTTGACACGATTGAACTAATAAAAACAAACCGTTGTATTGGATGTACCAGAAATTCGTATGAATTTGTAATCGTATGCATATGGATTTATTTTAATTTAACATTTTATAAGAATTCATATTCAAATTTTCGTAAAAATTCGCATCTAATATAACATATAATAATTATAACTCAAAACTCCATAATTCTGTTGATAGTTACGAGAACAAGTAGACATTCCTTGAAATACTGCACTCTGGACTCTTTTCTGATAGTGATTTTAATTTTTATCTACAAGATCAATTTAAACAACTACTGAACAAAGTAATTTTAATTGTAATCAATCACAAACAACGTACTTATCACTAATGCAAAAGACAACTTTCCTAAATTGTAAACAAAGTATCAGACAAGTTTATCAGAATAAATAGAAAGTGAAATCATTTTATTTCCAAATAGAAAGTCGAAAACAAAAAATTACTATCTAATTACTTATTGAAATTAAAAAAATGTCCTAGGTAGATATATAAAATATACACAGAGTTAACATCTGTTGTTAATAAATTTATGTTCAAAAATTATTATCACAAGTTAATAAAAAATACCTACACGTAAACGGAAGTAAACTGGCAAAATTAACTTCAATTAATCTTCGTAATAGGTGGCCAATGTCAGATAACAAGTACATAATATAAGAATAGAACACTGTACTCCCAAACACCACAGAAGTGTACCTTTTTACATCAGCCACTTTCTTCCAAGAAAAATCTTCCGTGCGAACCAATGCAATGACTGGCACTAAAGGTGTCGATATCACTGATATTTAATTATTGCTTTTTGTTACAATCGTCCACAAATCACGAGCAAGCCGAGGAAATATCCATGCGATTTTTGACGGGACGCGTGTATGCGAAATAAAAATAAAAAGTTCGTCGACCTCGCGGAGTGACGCAGGAGTTTTATCATGTTTATCTTGCCACGAAAACGAAAACTAATTGGCATTAGTTATCATCAGACAATTGGCTTAGCGAATAAAAAATAACTGCCGCTGCAAACACCAGGTATACAACAAAGGGCTACGAACTTTATTATCGAATTGTGCACAACAGTTGGCGAACAACGAAAACATATCTGGAATTTTTGGGAGGTACGCATTTATCTTTCGCACATTTCACTTTCGTTCAAGGACGTCTTGATTTAGTGGACGTACAGGGAGAGCCAAAATGTGAACTCCGTCGGTCTGAAAGCGGTTCTTGTAGCGGTGTTTGTCGAGTTTGTTTCGTGTACCTACTAGATTGTGATATTCATTATATGAAAAAGAACTTTTGAATAAAATATGTTAGTCTTAGCTCTTGTTGTTCTCAGGTTATACAGAACGGACGAGGTATCAGAACTTCTGGCCCTCTCTAAACTTGATTTTAGTTCAACGCCGCTACTGACGAAACCACTCCTTAAAAAATTATAGTCCCATTGCGACCTCTGTAACAAACTGATCACATCCAGTGCTTCCAAACATTTCGCCGTTCTTCACATTCTGCATTTTCAGTGGAGCCTCTGCAAAAGTTTGGCCGAGAACACTAAACCTAGCCCGAGAACAACAAGGGCAGGTTAACGATTTCTAACTAGAATTAAGGAAGTGCAATACAAGTCTATAACTTGCGACGATCAGTTGCATAGACCACAGCACAACACGCGGAAAAACCATAGTAATTTAAATAAAAATGTAATTTGTTCAAATAAATATTTAATTAAAAAGAAAAACATATATTTCAGCTGTTCAGTCGTTATTATAGTACTACATTTAATTAAAATAAGAACAAAAATTACCGATTTAACCAATTCCTATACCAAAAATATTTAAAAAAACATATTTTTAGAAAAGAACATTTCCATTTTCTTAGCAGTAGAAGGAAACTCCCTCATTCTAGTCTTATAAGAGTAGTGTTAATTGCCAATGTCTAAAGAAGTATTTTCTAAATATGTTATTGATATTCAAAAAGTTGCTTTAATACTAATAGTTTTAAATTTTTCTAGTTTACGATTGTTAAAATGAATAAGACAAGAATAAGACAAATAAAGCATGAATAGCAATTTTCTTAAAGTTAAACAGTAAACCACATAAAAAACGTATACTTGTGTATGCCGCCACTGTAATCATGTATTACAAAAACATGAATTGTAGGCAACTTACAATGCATGTGAAGGGAGATAGTGACGCAAAGGGCGTCAGTTGTTCTTCCGCATTTGGAGACAGTACATCTAACAATGAATTTGATGTTTTTCATCGCTGGAAGACTATTTATTTTTGTGTTCATATTTCATTTATCATTATTGATTATTCTTTGAGTTTTTTACAAAGTTACTTGTCAAGTACTGTTTGTGTGGCGAACACCCACTCAACAAGTAACTCGCGGCGAATGGTGTGGAATTGCGCATGCGCTGTCACTAAAGCGCGTCGTTATTTGAGGTTACACTAGCTTCTCCAGCGGCGTGGTACAAAAAGGTTAAAACAAAAATGAAGTTTTTACGACGGAATTTGAAAAAATAAACTATTGCTACGTGTTTCTAAAGGTCAAAGGAAGACTCTGTATGTATAGATATGACCCACACTTAAAGTTACACCCTGTATATAATATTTATCTAAACTAAACTTTCATATTCAAAATTGGATATTATTGGGCAAATGCTTACAAAGAATCCAAAAAATATAACTTATTACATACATTAAATCAACTACAACATTAAAACTTTTTTTTATAATTAAACGTTATGTATGTACAACCCTTACAATACTTGTTGAGATAGAATTCCAAGAAGACCCTGCGACTCTTTCTTAAAATTAACCGCATTCGTGTGCAGTTGCGAAGGCGTGTTTATTCGTAAGTATCGTCCTGTACATTTTCAGTGTAATTTTTGAGGTGAAAAATAAAAGAAGGTATTTAATTCCCAGTCGAAGAGTATTGTGGTGTATAATTATTTTATATATTTTAATATTCTGAAAATAACGCGAAAAATTTCTAAGCACGCGCCTGTCATGGTAAATTATTACAGTAGTTCTGATAACAGAACTTTATTGGCTTATTTCTTGGACTGTATTTGAATTACAAATATCTACATAATTTGTACAGTTTATTGTAAAATACCCTGTACATTGACACTGACGTCTAAAATATGTTTTTCTGGTGCACGATAAAATATTCGAAGGCGATAGTGTAAATATTTTAATAACATCTTTGGGTTTTTATCACACTATGGGTAGGTACCTGAAAAGTTGACTGTAGTCCGACTTTTCGACAACTGACACAATGTTTTTTCTCCATCTTTGTTACAAAATACTTCGAAAAAATAAGCACAGTTTGCTTTATAAGCAATTTTCTCAAGAAATGTGTTTTTTTATTAAATTGTAATTGTAAAAAATAAAATCATGTATTCCTAGGTAGGGGCTTTTAGCAAATGATTAAATCTTGGTTTATTAATTATTAGGATAGACCGTGGATATACATATATATTTCGTATAGTTTACTCACTAATCTTTTCGGTTGAATATCTTTAACTGTATTAAAAGTCTCTAGAACAGGGGTCGGCAAGTAATTTTAGGTGGGGTCCGGATACTTTTGAAAATTTTTAACGAGGTCCAGAAAAAAAATTCATATTTCTTACTATTTTTTTATTTTAATCTGGACTCAAATTTAATGTACTTACTAACCATTAAGAACTCAAATCAGTCACACAATTGTAAAGCACTAGAAAAAATGATAAGGGTGGCACTCAAATGTAAAAAAATATTTTTTAAATAATCTATTTTAGTAATTTATACTAAAAAAATTTTTGGCGGTCTAGTATTTTACCTTCCGCGGTCCGGACCTGGACCGCGGTCCGTCGCGCGTCAGTTGACGACCGCTGCTCTTATTTTAGTTTCATCTAGAGTCTAGATGAAATTGAATTAAAGTCTAGAAAACAATTTTAAAAGTCTTACACTTTTTTATTCAAGTATTTTTCAAATTATGGACTAAAAATTATATTTTTTCTTTATTCTCTTACGCAGTTCACTCGAAGGCAACTGAATATTGCGAAAACCCACAGACGTCGAGTGAAAACCACGTCCTATCGAACGCAGCGAAACCGAGGTCCTTGGCCGCCAGGCCAGGCGGGGCCGGCAGATTCCGATCGCCCTGTACACAGCGAAAGCGAAGATAATCAATACTCGCCGGCGAAGGCGTCCCGACGTCGTCGTCACGCGACGAGCGCGGAGCGCGTGCGCCGCACCGCGACGGCGGGGGCCGTCCCACCTACGCGCAGCCTTCTAGATTTGAGGCAGGTCGGGAGGGCGCACAGCTGAGGAGGCCCATAAAGCAAAACTAGTAAAAATAGAACGTCATAAAACCACGGTGTACATTACACATAGCACAGCACAAAGAGTGGTTCTGTTGTCGGGTTGCATGCATTAGCGGCACAACGTCGGGACTTCGACGTTGGATGGGAACATTTAACGTGCCGACTTTGAAGGTCGAATTGCACTTTTACAGCGCTATCGATTTTAGTCGCATGGCCGTCAAACTTGAGTAACGAAAATAGGGAGCTATTAGACAAAATACGCGTGTTGTTTTCAAGTTTACTGAAGCGTTAAATACGTGTAATTTTGACATACCTACAAAACATTTATTGCAAACATTCCAAACATGCAAGAGGATTTAGCAGTCGTTTTTAAACAATAGTCCGAGCGATGACGACATTAACGAAGTACAACATGAATGAATTACAACGAAAACACGACGGTTTAAATAATGTCAACGTAATTTTGGTGGGTACAACGTTAAATGTTGAAAGTTTAACGATTTTAATTGCACTAATTTTAAAACAAACATTGATAAAACGTTAATCTCACTTATTTAGTTAATCCTATGTGCGAATATAGCTGCCATAATTATTATTTACAACATTTGAGACCATTAAAACTTATTGAATTATTCTAAAGGAAATTAAGACTGTGCCTTACAATGCTTGCAATGGTCTCAATTGAAGAACCAAGAAGTTGGCAGTATGTACCAGGTTCGGTCGCTGACGCCGCAACTCGGCATCGAAATATTTGAAAAACTTGTTTCCATTTTTATTTAGCCATACCCATATACAGGTCTAGTCGCCCAGTTGAAGAATGAGGGCGCGGGCAAACGCGACACAAACACAGCCGCACTGGGGCACCTAGGTATCAATTCCGTTGTCAACAAATGGCCTAGCAGTGCAGTGCAGCAATGCGGAATTTGGTGTGATTCAGGTAATTTTAATTTATTATAGGCACCTTCTATTAATCATTCATATTACAATTATTGTGAAAGGGAGAAATAAGAGGAATATTTTGTTTACTAATATTATCACAACATGACATTTTGGAGAACTTGTGAAAAGGAACGAAACGAAATTTACCAACAATATAATAAAATTGTTTGACGACATAAATAATTAAAATATGTTGTTGGTCAAATAGCCATATAATAGACATTTTCTACATATACACACATTTATACACATTATAATTTTTTACGTTTAGCAGAAAACTTTTTAGGGACGCGTATGAAACTGATTAAATTTTATTGCTATACAGGTTGCATCAGCTCGCAAAAATAAAAAGAAAAGTCCATATGAACTTGTACGTTTTGAAACCTCCGTTTTCGAAACACAGGGTGTTAAAAGTTAATAAAAAAAAAACTTTTTTTCAATTGGTCGATTTTGACAAAAGTTAGAACGTTTTTAGTAATAATAAGCAAGATGCTTAATTTGATGTACATAATTCGATTTAATTGTATTATTTCAGGAGCAGAAGCATCCTAGCTAGATATTTTCCAGAAAAATTTGAATGTCACTGCTTTGTTGTTTGATTTTGTTTTTAGGTTGAGTAATTAAAAACAATTTTTTTGGGTCTAGCAATTTTTGTCTATCTTGCTTACTTTTCAAGAATAAAAATAGTTCTTTTATCAGCCCTTGAAAAAATAAGTTCAGTTCCATTAAAAAGTGAAATGATTATTTACTTTTAAACATTCCAATTGTGGAATTGTTTTAATTGTTGGAATTGCTGACCTTGGAATATCAAAATTTTAAAAAGTTGCAAAGCTTTTTAGAAAAAAAACACTATTTCATTTTAGTAATGAAATTAAATTTATTTTTCCAGGGTGGATAAACAAATTTTATTTTTTTTCTCGAAAAATAAACAAAATAAACAAAAAATGCAAGAGACAAAAAATTGTATTATAAAAAAACCAGTGACGTGCTCAAAATTCTCCTTAAAATATCTAGTTAGAACGTTTAGCGCCGCCACTGGAATAATTAATATTTTTATTAAGTTTGTAACACCTTATATCTCGATAACGAAACTTTAAAACATATGGTACATACGAATTTTTCTTATTTTTGCCAGTTCTAACAATCAACGTGAAAAAATAAGTCCAGTGGACTGCATATGAGATATGTCAATTACATTGTCCTCAAAAATTCTAGCACGCCTTGGAAATCTTTTTTTTTAATGCAAATAATTTGAACGAAAACAGATCTCTTGACTTCTTTGCATAACTTTTACCGCTTTTGTCTAAATTAACAGTTTTTGAAGCTGATACGTTTAAATAAATGGAAAATGTATTTAAATGATCTTACGAGGCGTGTTAAAAATGGCGTCCTTGGGCCTCAAAATAAAATTCCGATACATACTTCTAACATATCCATTTAAGCTCTGAATATTTCTGTATTTTAATTAATTTTTTAAACTTAATATTTTTTATCTCAAATACCAGTGCTTAAAAGGCAAATACATAATTATATAAGAAAATAATATGAAATCTGGACGAGAAAAACGCTGTTTTATTTTAGACGTGTTACTGTGCTACATCCTGTATAATATTTGGAAGAAAATTAATAAAATTTCTCTTCTTTATTATCCACCATGATATAAAAAGCCACGAATAGTAAAACAAACACAATACAGACAATAACAGATAAGATAAAAGCGCGTACAATCAAACTAAAAACTGTCTTTGAAAACTGTAGTCTAGGAAGAATTTGCGATATCAAATTTGTCGTTTCTATACCAACAAAAATATCATAATATATGATCCTGACAAGTGACAAGCAGTTACAATTATAAAGACTGGTTATTAAAAACAATGTTATGTTGTAAGTCAATATATCTCAATGTTATAATCTCGGTTATGACACAAATTTTTTGGTGTTTCTGAAATTAACTACTAATAAATTTGTGAAGGGCAAATAATCGGATTTGCAAAAACAATTGGCATAATTACGGCACTACTGAAGTGCCTACGCCAATGGCGAGGCGGTACATGTTAGTATTGTATTGCGAGTTTTTACCACGTTTATGGTCGACTTCAACGTCTTCTTTATGCGTCCTCCTATTCGCGATATTATTATATTCCATTGTGGTGAGCCTTTACTTTTATTATTGTTCAATCGCTATGCGACATGGGCTTTTTCAATTAATCCCCAGCGAAACGCGTTTCCCACTGCGCAATTTCTTTATTTCGTCTCTCCAGTCAAGGCCGTCGTGTACCGATAACATTAGCATTACCATTCCTCGATGAATTTCAAATCAGCGCCGTTGTATTTCCAAATTTATCGATACTCACATGCTACCTAAAATGTTACTACGAGTATATTTTGCTGTTCGTTTCGATGAACCAAAGATAAATAATGTTTTATGTATAGTTTCTCTGGGGAAAAAAAAAACAATTTCAATTTAAAAAATTGAATAACAGATGAATTTATCCTTTAATTGATTCTTAGTAAGAGACAATTTCTAACATTGGGATCACAATGAAAGAAAAATTGCAGCGGTTTGGATACTTGATGATTTCTTTGGGATACTTCGAGGTTAAAAAAAAAACGAGAATATACTTATTCATTATTTGTAGTTATTTCAAGTTTAGAGAAAATCCTTAAACACGCAATTTTTTACATTTTTTAATAGGTTCTTGCATCGAAAACATTTAATCAAAGAACGATAAGGATGTCTTATACAGGATGCTTGGAAGTTTTCAAAACTCTCCTTAGATTTTCTGTATGATCATTAGTTCCCGAGTAATTAGATAATTATCAAAAAACGAGAATATCCTTATTCATTATTTGTAGTTATCTCAAGTTTAGAGAAAATCCTTGAACACGCAATTTTTTACATTTTTTAATAGGTTCTTGCATCGAAAATATTTAACCAAAGAACGACAAGATTTTCTGTATGATCATTAGTTCCCGAGTAATTAGATAATTATCAAAGCCAAAAAGATCTCTTTTAAAGCTCTTAAACTTGAACAGCTAAAATTAAAGTGGATGAATCAAACTAAAAGTGATGACAGGTGGGATTGAAAGTCAAGCAAAAATTTTTAAAAAATTTCTTTTGATTTCTTAAAGATGGTCAAGAATATAGGCGAGCCGTTCACCCCTTAAAAGATGCTTCTAAATGAAGGTAACCGACTAAATGTTTAAAACAAAAACCTTTTTTATTTTATAAAGTGTATTTTTCTGATAATTTACATATCTTTTTTATATTTTTCGCGTGGTCAGTCAATTGTTATAAACAAAAAAGTTGTAAAAACAAATTACTCGCCGAATGGCTTTGAAAACCAAATTAAACACCTTTTGTCCTTTGACAAAAATTCGAAAAATGCTTCGTTTCCGAGATATTTACAATTTAATGTGAAAAAAGTGACGAAATCGACAAACTTTCGGAATTTTTGTCTCTAAAACTACTAAACAGAGTATAATTCTAAAAAAAGCATAATAATCGGTAGGTCTTCTACTTTAAGATATATTGTTTTGGTATAGGTCAATTATTTTATTGAAGGTCTAAAGCGAGTAAAAAAAAACAGTCTACAAATAGTGAAATTGTAACTCTTGATCCATTGACACATAGATGGAAAATCGAAAATGGTTATTTGGATTTTAATTATTTCGAAGGAGAAACTGCGTTAGATATGCTTCAAAAATATTTTTGTTCATGTAGTGGAAAATGTTCTACGAAATTTTGTAAATGTTTGTCATCGAACCTGGAATGCTGTGCAATATGTGCGTGTTCAGATGAATGTCAGAATGTTCCATTCGAAATTGAAGATGAAACGTTTATTTCAACTCAAGAACTTGTCGAAAATAACGAAAAACTTATTATTTAAAAAATAAATAAAAAAGAAATTAATATACTTTTATTGTTCTTAATATTTTTGTAAAATAAAAATAAAATAATTATCTNAAAATCCTTAAACACGCATTTTTTTACATTTTTAATAGATTCTTGCATCGAAAACATTTAATCAAAGAACGATAAGGATGTCTTATACAGGATGCTTGGAAGTTTTCAAAACTCTCCTTAGATTTTCTGTATGATCATTAGTTCCCGAGTAATTAGATAATGATCAAAAAACGAGAATATCCTTATTCATTATTTGTAGTTATCTCAAGTTTAGAGAAAATCCTTGAACACGCAATTTTTTACATTTTTTAATAGGTTCTTGCATCGAAAACATTTAATCAAACAACGTTTATGACGTCTTATACAGGATACTTTGAAGTTTTCAAAACTCTCCTTAGATTTTCTGTAGGATCATTAGTTCCCGAGTAATTATCAAAGCTAAAAAGATCACTTTTGCTTCGAATGACGATAACAGAGATAAATCATCGTACAAAGCTCTTAAACTTGAACAGCTGAAATTAAAGTGGATGAATCAAACTAAAAGTGATGACAGGTGGGATTGCCAAAAAAAATTTATGGAATTTATGGGCCTATTGAAAGTCGAGCAAAAATTTTTAAAAAATTTCTTTTGATTTCTTAAAGATGGTCAAGGATAAAAATTTCTTACTTTCAGATCCTGAAACCAGAAATTTCAAGCTTTAAATTTCTTATTTCTATTGTTTTTTTCCGCCCAGTTAAAGCCTTTTGAAAATCACCTAAAAATTTACGATTTTTTTATAATTTAATTTTTGTGACTAGTTTATAACACATTGCAGTTTATCGGAGTAACTCTGACGTGCGCATAGAAGATAGGCAACCAACTGTACGCGTTGAAAAAACGTCATCAAGTTAATCTCCTATATTATCATTAACTTCGTGTTTGGACTAGGTACCTCCCTAATACCCTAACCACTGTTGGCCAAACTGGGTACCGCTACGATTTCTTCTCCGTTTCGCCTGCTTTGCTTATTGCGTCAATAGCAAAGAAATTTGGCATAACAGATGGAGAGCGGTTCAGTCTTCTAGTGAGAAACAATTTGGAGCTGCTGACGACTTTGATGGCGAGTTTTTTGCTGTTGCTACGAATTTATGGTGCTTCAACGTTTGGCAAGCACAAAGAGTATTTTAAGAGAAATTTTCGATTCGGTTATTCAACTTTAAATTATATTTACCAGGATACATTCGATTAATCCCATCATCGGGTACGTGCCGTCGCTGATGTAAAACAAAATAAAGTCATTATGAGCACCAAATCACAATAAGTCCTATCTTCAAATAACAAACCTAATATTTGCTTAGTCGTCCCCTCGTATTTAACTGTTGGCTCGACAACACAAAATATTTACAAATGCCACAGAACCCGATGTTATTAGAACGCTTACAAACAAACAATCTCCGTGCCTTAAATTATTCATCAGGCCAGCTAGATCCATTACATTTTTTAGAACTAATTTAAATACGTTTAAACAACAACTAAAAGTGGAAGAACGCAGCGGGAAACCACCTAAGCGAACGATTCAGGATTCGCAGATTTTGATTTAATGTGTTTCGTCTGAATTTTATTGCCCATATCCATATTTAAACGTTATAAATAAACTTACTTTAATGGACTGATACACAAGATAATCCCAAATAAATTGTAAAAATATAATGGCCTATTCAACTCATAAAAGCAATTTTACGAGACTTTTTGGAAAACTCGAAATTTATAGGAATGCACAACCTAAATGTTAGTATTTCTTAAATAAATATTTGTTACACCTTTTCTTCTGGTTACGCAATTTCTTTCAAATTTGGTACATTTACCATTGGTAGTAATCTGTATCTATAAATTAAAAATTATTAAAATTTTGAAGCCTTAAAAGTCTTAGACGGTCCTTATCGATCAGAAAATGTTTGTTGGCGGTTTTTCGAAAAATTTAACTACTTAATATTAAAAATTATTTAAAAAATTGACTAAATGTCGATGATATTAACTGTTTCCGAGAAAAACGCATTTAATGTGTTGGGGTACGCTTAAAAACGGTTTAAATTGACTTATTTTGCAGTTTGCAGTACAATAAAGTAGAATTCGATTATAAAACAAGAACAAACACTAGAATCTGCCTTGATTGACCTCAATTCACAAAAATTGTAAAATTTAAAAAAATAATGACGATAATCCAGATTTGGACTGAAGAGGTAGTCTTAATTAAATTCCTGTTATAAAGCATTACAAGTGTTTTTTCTCAGAAAATGTTAATGTTGTAGACTGAACAAAAGGATCTTTTCATTCTTTTCAAGATTATCTTTAATATTACGTACTTTTAATTTTTTTTTTAAATCGTGTATAAAGAAGCTCTAAAATTCTAAACGTTTTTTAAAATTTTAGACTTTTGGATAATGTGTGCCAAATTTGAAAAAAAAATTACTGGAAAAAATGCCGCAAAATATCTATTTAAAAAACACCTTTAACGTTATAACTGCTTTAACATCAAGTTTTAGAAAAAGTATCATAGAAACTTGTACCATTCTTTTGCTGAATAGTCTCCTAATAATTATTTTTAATGAGTAGAATCGCCTCTAAATTTAAATTTTGTGAGTAAAACGACGCCTTAAATTATGCGTACTGTATTTAGCATCACTATGTATAGTGACACATGCATCTACCCCACAGACTACCTAGACTGGCCGTATCTAATTCCAATGCACGGGTACCAGTGAATGCAAAATCCGGGGAAGTGGAGTATGGAAGGCAATCTGATCGCNATAATGTTTAATGTAAATATAATCTAATCCAAGATATTGTAAAAAGAAAAAGAAAATTTTAATTTAATTAAGTGGTATCATAATTTTCTTTAAAAGACTTTTTTTTACTCGCTTTAGACCTTCAATAAAATGATTGACCCATACCAAAAAAAAATATATCTTAAAGTAGAAAATCTGCCGATTATTATGCTTTTTTTAGAATTAAAATCTGTTCAGTAGTTTTTGAGAAAAAAAATTCCGAAAGTTTGTCGATTTCGTCACTTTTTTCACATTAAATTGTAAATATCTCGGAAACGAAGCATTTTTCGAATTTTTGTCAAAGAACAAAAAGTGTTTATTTTGGTCCATTTTACAGTAAACTGTTTTCAAAGCCATTCGGCGCCGAAAAATATTTAAAAATTATGTAAATTATCAGAAAAATACACTATAAAATAAAAAAAGTTTCATGCTGTAGGTTTTTGTTTTAAAACTTTAGTCGGTTCATGCCTTTTAATTAGGGGTGAACCGCTCGCCTAATAAAAATTTCTTACTTTCAGATCCTGAAACTAGAAATTTCAAGCTTTAAATATCTTATTTTTATAATTTTTTTCGCCACATTAAGTCCTTTTGAAAATCATCAAAAAATGTACGATTATTTTAAAATTTAATTTTTGTGACTAGTTTATGAACTCATGCATTTTATCGGAGTAGCTCTGACGTGCGCATAGAAGATAGGCAACCAACTGCACGAGTTGAAAAAACGTCATCAACAAGTTAATCTCCTATATTATCATTAACTTCCTGTTTGGGCTACCTCCCTAATACCCCAACCACTGTTGGCCAAACTGGGTACCGCTACGATTTCTTCTCCGTTTCGCCTGCTTTGCTTATTGCGTCAATAGCAAAGAAATTTAGCATAACAGATGGAGAGCGGTTCAGTCTGCTAGTGAGAAACAATTTGGAGCTGCTGACGACTTTGATGGCGAGTTTTTTGCTGTTGCTACGAATTTATGGTGCTTCAACGTTTGGCAAGCACAAAGAGTATTTTAAGAGAAATTTTCGATTCGGTTATTCAACTTTAAATTATATTTACCAGGATACATTCGATTAATCCCATCATCGGGTACGTGCCGTCGCTGATGTAAAACAAAATAAAGTCATTATGAGCACCAAATCACAATAAGTCCTATCTTCAAATAACAAACCTAATATTTGCTTAGTCGTCCCCTCGTATTTAACTGTTGGCTCGACAACACAAAATATTTACAAATGCCACAGAACCCGATGTTATTAGAACGCTTACAAACAAACAATCTCCGTGCCTTAAATTATTCATCAGACCAGCTAGATCCATTACATTTTTTAGAACTAATTTAAATACGTTTAAACAACAACTAAAAGTGGAAGAACGCAGCGGGAAACCACCTAAGCGAACGATTCAGGATTCGCAGATTTTGATTTAATGTGTTTCGTCTGAATTTTATTGCCCATATCCATATTTAAACGTTATAAATAAACTTACTTTAATGGACTGATACACAAGATAATCCCAAATAAATTGTAAAAATATAATGGCCTATTCAACTCATAAAAGCAATTTTACGAGACTTTTTGGAAAACTCGAAATTTATAGGAATGCACAACCTAAATGTTAGTATTTCTTAAATAAATATTTGTTACACCTTTTCTTCTGGTTACGCAATTTCTTTCAAATTTGGTACATTTACCATTGGTAGTAATCTGTATCTATAAATTAAAAATTATTAAAATTTTGAAGCCTTAAAAGTCTTAGACGGTCCTTATCGATCAGAAAATGTTTGTTGGCGGTTTTTCGAAAAATTTAACTACTTAATATTAAAAATTATTTAAAAAATTGACTAAATGTCGATGATATTAACTGTTTCCGAGAAAAACGCATTTAATGTGTTGGGGTACGCTTAAAAACGGTTTAAATTGACTTATTTTGCAGTTTGCAGTACAATAAAGTAGAATTCGATTATAAAACAAGAACAAACACTAGAATCTGCCTTGATTGACCTCAATTCACAAAAATTGTAAAATTTAAAAAAATAATGACGATAATCCAGATTTGGACTGAAGAGGTAGTCTTAATTAAATTCCTGTTATAAAGCATTACAAGTGTTTTTTCTCAGAAAATGTTAATGTTGTAGACTGAACAAAAGGATCTTTTCATTCTTTTCAAGATTATCTTTAATATTACGTACTTTTAATTTTTTTTTTAAATCGTGTATAAAGAAGCTCTAAAATTCTAAACGTTTTTTAAAATTTTAGACTTTTGGATAATGTGTGCCAAATTTGAAAAAAAAATTACTGGAAAAAATGCCGCAAAATATCTATTTAAAAAACACCTTTAACGTTATAACTGCTTTAACATCAAGTTTTAGAAAAAGTATCATAGAAACTTGTACCATTCTTTTGCTGAATAGTCTCCTAATAATTATTTTTAATGAGTAGAATCGCCTCTAAATTTAAATTTTGTGAGTAAAACGACGCCTTAAATTATGCGTACTGTATTTAGCATCACTATGTATAGTGACACATGCATCTACCCCACAGACTACCTAGACTGGCCGTATCTAATTCCAATGCACGGGTACCAGTGAATGCAAAATCCGGGGAAGTGGAGTATGGAAGGCAATCTGATCGCGCGCATCTTTAAGATCCGGATTAAGTAATATTTTTATTACATATTAAACATTATATTGCATCTTATGACAAATATTCAATTTTAAGTTTGTAGTTCAGAAAATAGTATATTTTAGTGTCATATTAAATAAAACTACAAAATAATTTAAATATATTTATTGTCTTCTAAATAATATTAATTTATTTAATATTTGCCTTTTCATAGATTTTACCGAATTAAATAATTTGACTTCATGATTTATTCGTACATCGATATACTTTTCACATTCAGCCATTACAATTTCTATTAAATGATTACAATTGTTAGGCAAATTATCAAATTGATGTTCATGCAAATTTTCAAATATGTTCACATTCAGAAAGTTTTTTAATACATGATAAACAATTTTATTTTTCTGTAGCCTAGTTGTTCTGCTTTCATCATTATTAAAAAATTTTATTAATTTTTCTGTTTCTTGGCATATTACTACGACATCTCGAGATGGATACGTCAAACAACCACGATCTTTAATAAGAATTAATTGACTGTACGAATACTGTGTATTTGACATTAAACTATTTACACAGTCTTCACATTTTATTGGCTTTATTAGAGAACTTGTTACGAAACCGCCAATATATACTATAATGTACTAGCTAGTGTCCAGTCCTGTTTTTAATAGCCTTCACCCATCTTCGTTTTATGTCAACATTCCTTGAAAATCTGTAAAAATTTAAATATTAGGTTTGAAAAATCGAAGCGTCTTAATTATTTTTATGTGTCACAAAACTGATTTTTCTAATCACATTTTGCCAACTCTCCTTTTCCAGGGAGCTGAACATGAATCGGAAATTAGTTTTGTTTGCGATTTTTTCAATTGAAAAAAATATTTAATTAATTTTCAGCTATCTCGAAATGACGGGAATTGGTAAAATTTCATAAAAATTTGAGACACAAAGTAAATAATTACTAAAAATATTTTATGTGGGCGAACAAAATTATAAAGCTGATCCTGGAAACTTGTGACGTCAACCGAAAAATGGCGTACATATTTACCTTTTATATATATTCCTTTTTTTTACTTACCTAAAGAAGGAAACTTTTCGCCTCTCTTCACCAACTGGATTTAGTCTTCTATTTATACAATATTTTACAATACACTTGCCCATGATAAAACATCTAATTATCGAAATCACAGCGACGCGTATACGTCAAATGCTAGGACACGACTGAGCGCTGGGCTCCAAATCAGGCTCCTAAGTGTTTTCACCAAAGTCGCTCTATAAGCCAGTCTAGGTGGTCTATGATCTACCCGAACAAGATATGAATCGTGTTTAAGACTAATATGTAAGGCTGTCAGGACTGAGCCGGGGGACATTGGCGTACGCATTATTAATTAAACAGCAACAAATTAAATTGTCTACAATACACCACCATAAACACCAATGGATAGGCACTAATTACGCAACATCCGCATGATAACAAAGCAACAGTATACTAATGTGTCATGAACGTGAAACGCATTCTGAGGCAGCGGCTCACGCATGTCTCGGTTGATCCGCTTGGCACGCCATTGATTTGCGGCTCTCTCCAACAGCCCTACTAATAGGTACCTACTATCCTATTCTTCCTACAGAATATCTTACAATAGTATTCAATGTATTTCGTAACTATATAATTTTATGAAGNGACTGATACACAAGATAATCCCAAATAAATTGTAAAAATATAATGGCCTATTCAACTCATAAAAGCAATTTTACGAGACTTTTTGGAAAACTCGAAATTGATGGGAATGTACAACCTAAAAGTTAATATTTTTTAAATACCTAATTATTTGTCACAACTTTTCTTCTGGTTACGCGATTTCTTTCAAAAGTACATTTATCATTGGTAGTAAACTGTGTCTATAATTTAAAAATAATTAAAATTTTGAAGCCCTAAAAATCTTAAAGGGTCCTTATAGGTCAGAAAATTAGTCAGAACATTTTTGTTGGCGGTTTTTCGAATAATGAAACCACTTAATATTAAAAATTATTATAAAAATGTACTAAATTCGATGATATTAACTGTTTCCGGGAAAAACACATTTAATGCTTTGGGGCAGCCTTCTTAAAAACGGTTGCAATTTACTTATTTTGCAGTACAATAAAGTAGAATTTGATTATAAAACAAGTTATAACAAACACTAGAATCTGCCTTGATTGACCTCAATTCACAAAAATTGTAAAATTTAAAAAATAATGACAATAAACCAGATTTAAGTTAATTAAGTTCCTATTATAAAGCATTACGAGTTTTTTCTCAAAAAATGTCAATGTTGTAGACTTGCAACAAAAGGATCTTTTGATAAGATTATCTTTAATATTACGCAGTTTTAATTTTTTTTTTTTTAAATCGCGAATAAAGAAGTTCTGACCAATTTTCTGATCAATAAACGTTTTTTCAAATTTTAGACCTTTGGATAATGTGTGCCAAACTTGAAAAAAAATTACTGGAAAAATACCGCAAAATATCTATTTAAAAAACACCTTTAACGTTATAACTGCTTTAACATCAAGTTTTAAAAAAAGTATCATAGAAACTTATACCATTATTTTGCTGAATACTCCCCCAATAATTATTTTTAATGAGTAGAGTCGCCTCTAAATTTTAATTTTGTGAGTTAAACGACGCCTTAAATGATGCATACTGTGTTTAGCATCACTCTGTATAGTGACACAGGCATCTACCCGAACAAGATATGAATCGTGTTTAAGACTAATATGTAAGGCTGTCAGGACTGAGCCGGGGGACACTGGCGTACGCATTATTTATTAAACAGCAACAAATTAAATTGTCTACAATACACCACCATAAACACCAATGGATAGGCACTAATTACGCAACATCCGCATGATAAGAAAGCAACAGTATACTAATGTGACGTGAACGTGAAACGCATTCTGAGACAGCGGCTTACGTATGTCTCGGTTGATCCGCTTGGCACGCCATTGATTTGCGGCTCTGTCCGACAGCCCTACTAATAGGTACCTACTATTCTATTCTTCCTACAGAATATCTTACAATAGTATTCAATGTATTTCGTAACTATATAATTTTATGAGGACTGTTGTAAAAAATGGCGATAAGTATACTGTAGTCAGCGCAGTTATTCACACATTAAATTCGAAACGGTTTTCTTAGCATTTAAGGAGTGACTAGGAAAGCGGCCAAGTTTTTTATTTTAAATTTAGTTTCTGGTGTATATTGACCCGTTTGCCTCTTTTAATTCTGGCAGAATTTTTATTTAGGCAAACGGCCTAGTGCAGCACTTCGAAAATGTTTCACAATTGACGTTTATCCACATAACTTACATTGATTTTGAATTACTCAATTATATGCGAGGCTATTTAAAAAATAATAGCGAATTTAGTACTTACTTATAATTAATTCGATAATAATGTATTTTTTGAGGCCTGTGCACGCTTGTAGCAAAATACAAAACTTGTACGTCAATGATTTTTTCGACATTCTTATTAATAAAATTTTATATATTTTTTATACGAAACGAGTAACAACTTAAAACAAAGTAGGTAAGTACTTAGTCCTTTTATTCTTAAAAAAACAATAGGAATAAAAAACAAGCGATGAAATTTGCAAAATATCCAGTGCAATTCTTAACCAATCTTTCATTTTTCTACGTCAAGAAATTTTTGAGATATTTTTTAACACGTGAATTTCTCGAACATGAAGCATATCCAGACATTCTTTTATGGAACATTGTTCTCTTATTTTGGCCGCCCGATTTAAAATTTTAAATTTATTTAATTCAATACAATAAAGCAATTAATTAAAATTTCCGCTAAAGGAAGTATTACAACTTGTTTTCAGTGGTACAAATGGTGTAACGCGCAGCAAAAGCAGAGCAAAATTAAATATTATCTGCTCAGATGACGGTTGGGAAAAAAATGCATGATTAACAACGGTTTTATAGTTAACAGACCCAATGACCTTTTTCAAAGCGTTGATTAGGTTTAGAGTTTGGATGGAGGCCAGCCAAACAAAAATAAAAATTTAGTTACAGAAAGATATTCTGCGGCGTCGAAAATAAAAATTTGCCATCAAAAATAATTTCTAAAGAAATCCTCGCTATTTTACCGGACAATGGTGGCGGCTAATCTGCTTTTTACGCTTGAAATTCTGTTTACAAGGCCACATCGGAATTAAAGTTTCGGTTATTAACTATGCTTAAATTGACCTTTTTTAAACACAAACTAACGTCTCTGGCATCCGTTAGGAACATTAACTTGAGAGAATACTTTTCAATAGTGTGCGAGAAAATAAAAATTTGAGATTTCAAAGCGCTGTAATAGAAATTACTACAATAGACTCAATTAGTCATACTGGCTGGATAGCTATATACTTGATGTTGGTAACTAAATAGTTCAATGTTCGCCTATTCTAAATAACATCGTTGTCTGACAAAGACATAAAACTGCCTCCGAGGAAGTGGTGGTATCTAGCGAGGAAAACGTAAATTGGAAATACATATTTGAAAAATAAAAAAAATATCACAGTCAGCGACAAGTAAACAAGTGGACGAAATTGAACTGAAGGTCACGTGTGTGGGTCATGTTCTTCGTCGCATACAGGTGCGATGTAGAAAAAAGAAGCCTAAAATCTAGATATTGGTTTTCAACATTCAATTACTGTGTTTTATCTTTTTGTGGTAACAGTTAACAAATAATTTAGACAAAATTCTTAACTTAACTTTCTAAAAATCTTGTCAAATGAAGTTAATGTTATTCGACACTAAAAATCTAGTCACCCTTTAGTAATTTAAATACTAACGACTTCTAAATTGAACAGATTTATAACTTCAACATTTCTAGCATTGAAATTACATCCATATTCCTGCATTTTGTGTCACTTATTTCAGTATTTTTTTTATAGATAAGTACAGCTGAGTTTAATTAAAAAAGTTAGCTTTGATGTTCTGTATCTTAAAGAAAAGAAGAAATTTATGGCAGTTTTTTTTAAAACACCTTGTAGATATATCATATTTTCATTATTTATTAAATATTATTTTTGCAGCTACAGGTATTTTTTGTGTTTTTGTATTTGAGGTATAACCTAAATGATACAATTAATTGATGAATACACTGATGTATAATAAATAATATATGGATGAATACTTTATATTCAAAAAACGTTTTAAACATATGATTTGATATGGAACGAAAATTCAAATTTAATAGTGATTTTCTGTTATATTTTATTTAACTCTTAACATTTAATACACAATAAATTTTTCATAAAGTAATATAATGCAGACTATGATTGCAATTTAACGTTTTTTTTTTTAAATTCTGGCTCCCTGTGAAAATAGAACTATCTTTACTACCCTCTATTAATCAACTTCTGAACGTAACAATAGTTTCCCAAATTTTATGGTTTTCAGAGAGGGTACTGGACTATCAATATGGTAGGAGCTTGCTGGAAAAATGATCCTTATCTAAAAATGGCAACATGTTTTTAGGTACCGAAATTTATCAGAATACCTAATTTTTAAAATTTATATTGCACTTATAAATATCCCTACAACATAAACTTACTTGTATTCCGTACGATATTTGTTGAAATAGAATTCCAAGAAGCCACTGCGTCACTTTCTTGAAATTAACAACATTTGACACCCGAGGTAGAAAAAAAAGGCACGCCTCTCCCGCGGCAAATTGTTACCGTATAGTAGGATCATATTCGATGCAAAGTAATAAATCATTGCCTGTCAAGGGATCCAATGCAGCACGCTTTTAAGGGTTTTACAAATTGAATAATTTCTTTATACATTATGAAGGGACGAGGGGATCAGTTCAGGTCTGGCACCCTTGTTGTTACAAAAATTCGTTTATTTTCATTAACTATTTATTTTAAATGTAATTTATTATAAATCCAATTTGTTTTTTAAATTCCACATATGTACTACATTTTACCTTTGTACGCGCCACTGTTGTTTACTTGTTTTTTTGGAGGCGCTCTCTGATTTACAACCAAGCTCGCCAGGTTAGTATTTGACGTATAACCGGCCACTTCGTACACTCGATGCACCTGGGCGACTACAGCTACTACCAGAACACAGTGCGTATGCAGCGGTATTGCAGATTTTACATTCAATTTCATTTTAAATTTGAAATGGTTCATCTTACGACTCCTAAAAATCATGACACGATTTTCCTTTGATAAAAGACCGACAACTTTTTGCTCTACTTTGCATCGAATACGATCCTACTATAGTTCCGATAACACAATTTTATTGGCTTATTATTTTCTTGGAATTCTATATGAACAAATATTGTACAAAATTGATTACAGTCCGTATGATATTTATTGAGATAGAATTCCAAGATCCCTGCGTCACTTTATTGGAATTAACCGCATTGGACACCCGAGGTAGAAAGACATTAGCCGAAAATTTCAAGGCAAGTCCCTGTCCTGTTAACTTGTTGCAGTAGTTCTTGGAATTCTATTTCAACAAATATTGTACGTGCTGTACTGCTGTAGTTCTATTTGTATGTGAGAAAATTATTATTAGAGTATGAGGTTAGAGTAGCAACAAAGGTTTTAAAATGTGTTTTAAATATTATAGCTTTATTTGTGCAAAATTTAAATGATAATATTGAATAAACATAACTTCAACAACTTTATTTATGTACTTTTTTCGTTCTAATTTCGAAATTCCGGCACCTAAAGCCACCAAAATTACGGACATTTTTTGCCAGAAATAGGGCGACCTTAAAAGATATTGTATGTTTCTGAGAAATTCTGAGTTATAACCATGTTATAACACGTTCTAATTCGAGTAAACATCAGATTATATTATAATCCGTAGTTATAAACATATTTAATACCAACTTTCACGAGGCCTTTGTCTTCGATTAGGTACTTCTAATTCAGTTCCGAAATATTAGACAGCAAATGCGTCACCTAATTTCGGCACTACAAGTAATAATATTGGTCTTTATCTGAACATGACGAAACGTACTGAATTAAATAATTCCTAACACGCTTTCACTTAAAATTTTGGGTAACATTGGGACATTGAAAAATTTCTAAACTGGAGTATAACACATGCAGAATACTAATTAAACCAAATAATTTATCATACGAGCGAATAATTTATTTAAAATGTTCAGAACATAATTAGAGGTATTCAAATCTTCACCAAATTCCGAAAATTTAACCGGTTCAGTAATTAACTGTTATATCTCCATCAATAGAATTATTTCTTAAACAGAATGACGCAAACTTGTCGGAGGTAAAATTATTGATGTTTAAATAATTAGACCGCTTCTACTACTACACACACTAAACTAACATTTTTTTCGCTTTAAACAAGTCGGATACGTTTGTACCTAAAAATTAATGGAAGAAGAATGAATTATGGCTATTCACTCTTTTAGATTTATTACCTAGCTATGAAAAATATAAATATCCGCCTTACTATGCTCGAATATTAATTAATGAGAATGAATTTTAACAAAATTTGAGCCATAAACAAGCAAAACTTTGGTTATAAATTATTCATCCCGGTGAAACTAGAAAAAACTTCTCACAAAGCGGTTTATCTTCGTGAATCTAGAAGGCGTGCTTTTACAATTAATTTTTTAATTCATCAGCGCTACTTTCCCATGATCCTATGTGGCATAATAACATCCTAAACGACTTGCTCAAGCGCGTTGCGTGCGATTTACATGTAACAGTTCCGGTGCAAATATCAACAATACCGTGTGGAATAGGCAATAAGTAATAAAGCAACTGAATCAAATAACGATAAGGATATGGTGTTGGCCCAGCCACGATAATGTTAAACAAAAAACTTACGTAACGATTTTTTTACGAGGTAGTAGACGTTTTATTGCCGCAAGTTTGTCGATATAACATCACAGCTCTAGCGATAATAATAAATTTTTTCTATCGCTACGTGGAAAATACACAACTGCTAATTTACAGAGTACACAGACAGCACCAACCACACGCCGTAGATAATTCCGTAGCAACTATGCGCCTTACAATAATTTCATAATTTTTTTTTATCTAATTTTAAGTGTACCCAGTGACGCTAGTATCGCGAAAGGGAGATAACAATAGATCCGCCGTCTAGGTGAAGAAAGAAGACAACACGCTGATAAGTGCTTGGTTTGCTCGCAATCGTTTTAGAGGCTGATAATTTTTCCGACTAAAATTTAACTCTTACAGAAACATAGAAATTTAATTAAGATTAAAGGAATTACACCGTCGAAATCAGCCAGGGGATAACAGCCGGTGCGAACTTGTTTCAGAATGGTTTTTATAACTTCGACTACGTTTCTAGTGCTTCGAAGATTATAAAAAAGACAGTTATGAAATAATTGAAGTATTTGAAAATAAAATGCAAAACATAAACTGTGCAAGTTCAAAGTTGTTTCATTTGCAAGTTATAGAGTGAACATCAAAAACAAGATGTCCCGAAAGATGTTTAAGGCATATTAAGGCATGGACGTAGCTCGAATTTTTGCTTGGGGTGAGCCCAGAACTACAGGCTCTATAGAGGCTTAAAAAAAGAAAAAAAAAACTCTCGCAATCAGCAACTTGTCGATATAAAATTTCAAAAACCCACACGTTTTGATTTCATTTTAAAAAAAGGTCACGCAGTCAGCAACTTACCGATATGTCATTTTGACAAAGATCTTTTTTTCTGGGGTAAGCACCGGGCTTTCTGGGGTGGGTCGTGCACACTCATGCCCGCCTAGCTACGCCCATGTACTAAGGTGAGTTATGTAAAGTTCAAAATCCATTGAATTTATATAAAATAATATTAATCAGAGGCGGAGTTCTTACTAAAATACACAGTTAACTAAAATCTCAGAATTTATATAAGCTGATTTTCTTTATATTTCAAAGTTTTTGTTATATTTTAATAATAATAGAAGTTCAATATGGGCCTAAATTGTGAAAATACTACGTCCTGCCTAAAATTATGAAATGAGCAATTGCTTAATTTTTCATTTTCAAGGATTCCCAAAGCCCCCTAGATTTTTAAACTGGAACTTCTTAAACTCATAGCTTTAAATCTATGGGCCCACCATTTTGAATTCAAGAATGTTCGAAGTAAAATCTTATATTTGTGATTGGCGACTTTGAAAACCACCGATTAACAAGTTTTAAAAATAATTTTTAAATTTTGAAAGCTTTTCCGATTTTTACATCCGCCATATTGGATCCGCTATCTTTTATTCAGGAATTTTTAGAATGGGGACTTCAGATTCGTAATCAGCGACTCCAAAAACCCGCGGTAACAAAGTTAAGGGGAAAATATTGTATACGTTGTCTACCATCAACTTACACTATTTATAAAACTGTTAGTATAAAATACAAGGCTATGGTTTTTCACATTGTTTGTGCACTAACATTCGTTATTATTTGATCTAAGTCGTGGAATTAACCTCGTCGTAGGGGTGAGTTTGGATTAAATTTGCAAGTATTTCTTTCCAACGCTCAAAATATTATTTTAAAATGTTTTCTCAGAGTATTTACAAATTGTATCCTCACTTCACCCTATTTTAGGGAATATTTTAGTGTTAATAGAAAAACAAATGCAGTGCAAACTAAATAACCGCGGATGTTAACTTTGTAATTTAAATGGAACACCCTGTATATTTCTACATATTTGGATAGAACGATAGAAATTCCTGAAAGAGGTCTAACTATTACAAGAATCTTATTTTCTTAATAAAAAACCTTCTTTTCGTTATTACTATCTCTCGCTTATTGTTAGAGATGGATCCAAGAAACTCTATATGACTATGCTCGGCAGGAAACGTTCTATCTAAATATGTAAAAATATACAGGGTGTTCCATTTAAATTAACTAAGTTAACATTGGCGGCCATTTTGTTTGAAGTTTATTTGTTTTTCTACTATCATTTTCGAAAACTTCATAAAAATTCGTGTAACTTTTGTATTTCATTTTTTTTTATAACTTTAAAAATAAAAAAGTTAAAGGGGGGGGGGGTCAAAATACAGTGTCCCACCACGAACTCGATTGATGGATATCTGGGAAACCGCTCTAAGGATTTTTTTTTGAAATTGTGATAGTGTGATACGGACCGTGGATCCTACTAAGCTAAAATATTTTCAAGGTCATCGTACTTCCGATTATACCGGAAGTCGATACTAACTTTCTTTTTTAAATGGAACCTTCTGTATATTATTGCATTTTTTGAAAGAGCAATTATTTTTAAGCTGAAAACATATAGCATACTCCATACTTAGGATTGACCGTTTCCGAGATATTTTGATTTTTAACTGTCAGCAAAATTTAGTTTTCCCGGAAACGTAGTTTATTTTTTGTGCAAATTGAGTTGTAGAGGAAGACCTAATTTATCGAATTTGTCAAAAATTTTTTATCGAATATGAAGTTCAGAAAATGTGGAAAACTCGAAATTTTTAAATGAAAATCCCTAATTTTTTAACGTATTCACATTCTGCACTAAAATTAAGTGTAACTTTGTTAAAGTACGCTGACCTTGAAAATATTTTAGCTTGGTAGGCCCCACGGTCCGTATCACACCATCACAATTTCAAAAAAATCCTTCGAGCGGTTTCCCAGATATCCATCGATGGAGTTCGTGGTGGGACACCCTGTATAGTGAATCACCCTGTAATTTGCAAACATTTGTCATTTTGCCCAACTGCATTCTTAAATCCCTGGTCTTATGCATAATGACTTATTAATCATAATAACCACGACAGTATAGACAGATGACATCAATTTTTCACTGAGATTTCGATTATTTTTAATTCAATTCCAACCAGGGACAACTTTAATTTTTTTATATATAAATCAGATAAACATTCCCTACATTTAATATTTGCGACGTCCGAGATAACATCTCGCAATTTATGTCAATACTAAATGTATAATTAGAAAGTGAAGGCGATTTAAAATTTATTTTTAATTAAAATTTAAAGCAACTAACTTTTACTTTTAATGATTAGGTACCTCCGCAACGTACGAAGGTACCCATCAAGGAAAAATTAATCGTTCTTGTCGTGGTACTCGCCCTCATCACAATGACTTAACGCGAAACAACTATTAATTAAAAATAACGAACTTAATGGGTGAGGTGCAGGATAGTTGCGCCTTTTAAACTAATTAAGGAAGGATCAGAATTTATCAAACGGATTAAATAAGCTTGACAAAGTGCGATTATAACTGCCGAGCTACATATTAAGCACGCCATTACAGCGACAAAGATGCATAACGCAGCGTATTGTTGCAGGTTATATTAATGGCAAATGCGACCACTGAGGGTTTATATAGCAATTGCGTGTAAAATACGCAGTCACTCCATTTAAACGTGTTCTTTAACATGAGCGAAATGTGAGAGAAAAAAAGGATGTCCTGTAGCCCACATTGTATAGAAGCAAATAAGATAAGTGATAACTAATAGTATGACCATTCAACAATAACATTTAACGTAAAGTGAAGGAATATGCATTTGTCGCATTTATCTTGAATCTATAAAACATTTTTATATTTCAAACAATGAACTTTTCTCAGTGTATTCGATATTCTTGGAGCTCGATAATAATTTCCACTTTAACACTAATGAAAGCAAATGAGGACTGAAAAAAAAAACAATTAAATTTAAGCCTGCGACCCTTTTTTGGAGCAAATAACCAGGGCGATAAAAATGTACATAATCCTAATTATTTCTCCTAAATAATCGTATTATCACCACCTGCAATCGTTTTATTGCGTATTATATCGCAACTTATACAAGGCGTTAATTGGGTACTAAGAAAATAAGCGCACGAAAAATATATCAAGAGAAAAAATAAAATACGATGTACTTGCTACAAATATTTGCATAGCGAGCGTGTTATATTATTTAAATTCGAGTTTTAAAATGCAGTTTAAAAAATATTCGCGAAGCTACCACTATAGACACCTAAAAACGAGAACATAAAGATGCTTATCTGGCACGAAATAATGTCGCTTCTGAAAAATGGAGTCAATTTCACAGAATATAATTTGAATACTTCCTGGAATTTTCTATTCATCGATGAGACTAGACACTTGTGTCCGCAATTTAATCAAAGTTTTGTTTTGTATCGCAGTTTTAACCTCGGTTGTAACTTGTTAATTCTCAATAACAGATGTCAGTGATCGTGATCACAATGGGAATCATAGTTAATACGAAGAATGACAGTGACTTACAGAGACTTCTGAAATTAAAATTTCGCAAATATTTTAAACTAATTGTAAGAGATATAGTAGTTCGTTAGGATCAAAAAGAGTTACACTAATAAAACTTACTTCTTATGAAAATTAAAAATAAAAAGTAATGTATTACAATGAATTTTCAATTAGATTACATATTTTCATACATACAAGTGACTTGCAAGAATGCAACAATTCTAATTTTACGTTATATGTGTAACACGTCAAAATAATCAACACTGTAGTAGTATTAGGTGTAATTTTACATAAAATTTACTTAATGTGAACATTTACATAAATAAATGCATTAAGATTATAATTAAAAGCAATTCCCTTATCTACTCATTGAATTACTTAAATATTTGTTTTTTTTAAGGGGTTTGATGATGAATTTTAAAAATTCTGCTTTTCTTAAGAAATATTATAGAAAACATGAGCGTAAATAATAAATAATAATCACGCACAATGTGGAACATACAGAATTTACGATAATTTTATAACAGTTTATTTTCATGACGACACCACACAAGAATAAAAATAATATCACTTGGCATGACATCAGAACCTCTTTTGTTTATGAGTTTTTTTATGGTTTAAACTATTAGTCTTGGTGGAGTCAATTTAATGTTTTTCAACCAGCCGAACCGTTAAAGTTACTACCTGATAAACTAAGTATTTGAATTTAAAACCTTTGATGTCAAATATCGTTTTCCTCTTTTCCATATTGAAAGCACTCCTAAGGTTAAATTTTTGTCAGGTATCTAAGCATAGACTAGAAAATATTACACCCACATGTTATATATTACTCGTATTCAAAATGTACACATTTATAAACAAAATATGTAAATTTACACACAAAAATATGTATAAAATGTGTATGTGTATGGAAAATTAAGCGTTTGGGTCATTTTATATTTTTAAGTATATTTGCTTCTTAGGGTGTATGATTACTTTTTACATTGTAATATTACAAATTAAAATATATTAACCATTTCTTGTGTTTCACATAAAATTTTTATTACTGGATACTAGACAAGGGGAGCGGGGACACCCAGTAGAGCGCACCTCACGAGGCTCGTCATTACATGCTGTGGTGACTAAAACGCTGTAGCTAAAGCTGGTAACGCGTTTTCCGTTTTTATACGGCAAATATTACCATAATCACCGGCTGCACTAGCACAAACCTTGCAATAATAGAACGGTTAATGAATAAAGTGGAGAAAAATATATGTAATGCTAAGTAAATTAATGCCATTTACGTTTTTAAATTACACTCCCAAACGAAAGGAGACAGATACACATTAATTAGGCACGTTAATACGTTTGGATCTCCCGAGCGAGACGAATTCTACATTGCAGGCAGCTTTCCTGTTCGCTTTTATGGCTGTGTATCCTAACAATAAGTTATAAAAATTAACCTCCGCTTTGAATAGGTATTTCGTTAATTATGTACGACTTTTGAGACAGACTTCTGCAGAGCACGAAACAAAACGACAAGCAAAAAAACTTGCTTTTAATGTTCGAACACCTTCGCGGAATCGTCCACTTTTATTTGCAAGATAATAGTTGGACTGGTCAAGCGTAAAAGTAACGCCTTTTTCTTCGCTGCTAGGTGCTTGCCGGCAGCTCTCGATGAGAACACAAAGCTTGTTTAAAAATTGTATAGTTTTGGAAACAATTACACTTAAAAATTTCGTTGGAAATCCTAGATAGAACGCGGGAATTAGGTAATTGGTTACAACTAACGCAGGAAATCAAAACAAAATGTAATCAAAATCAAAGGCTTTTGGACATACAAAAAGCAAATAAAAATGCAAGATGTTGAAAAAAATGCGAAAAAACGAAAAAGAAATCAGGTGCTCATCAAGATAATAATACAAATATGATAAACGATTCGATAAACAAAACTTGGCCTAGTGACTTAAAAAAAATCACTACACTAAAATCACTGAATATATATCTAATTATATTGTCCGGTGAAGGAAATATTGGATTAGACCGTCACTGATAACCCCATAATTTCGACGCCTGTGGTATTTCAGATGTTCAATCAATTGATGCGGATCGTAATTACATTTCAAATAGAAATATATCTCAATTTTTATTCCAAAAGCGAGTCTTTCTTTAGTTAATACCTCATTTTAGCCTAAATTAAATTACTGTACTCCGCGGACGAAATTATAGAGAGTGACTAAGACATAATATAAATACACTATTACTATAATGCGCATAAAATATAAAATGATTTTTATAACGGTTCAATATTATTTACCTTTGTGCCGCTCGCTACGCACATCGATAGAATCTATAATCGTCTATAGAGTGAGTTACACTGAACGTCGATCTATATTCTATCTCTGTCTTTTGCACTTGGTAGGGAATAGGGAAATTCTTTTTTAATGGGTGTAAACCGACTTGATTTAGCCGTCCTGAGAAACGTCATAGCATAAGCGTAGACGAGGGGTCTAATTCCATTGCTATAATAAATTTATAAATTAAAAAAACAGAAGTGGGACGTTTTAAAATGCTGTAATAATTAAAATGGATCAAAGTGCCGGTTAAAGCAAACCGTAAAAAAATTGCCTTTTACGCAAACACGCCAATGGATTTTCGTTCCCGGCACGCTTCATCCCCCTTACTAGTCCAAAAGCTAGCGATGAGTCACTCTCTATAATTTCGACCGCGGAGTATACAGATAAATAAAAATTATTTTAAAACCTCTAGTATCACAAAAAAATTGTAGTCTTTTTCGCAATTGCAAATTTAAATACAATGTGATCATCAAAAATACGGGAAATTCAATGGCGTAGAAATTTTTAATTTACTAAAAAATAGGAAGGTATGAATTTTCGAACTTTCAATGATTGTTGCTTTTAAAATTGCATTTGTAACGAAAAATTATTTTGTTCACCTGTGACCAATTTATTTTAGGATAAAAAAATAGTTATTCGAAACCGACTTGTTTTTCAAATAAATGAAATATTGTGACCACTTTTTAATATGCTGTACTTTTTTCGTATCTACACAGAATGTAACACAATAATGTATCGATAATGAAAGCATCTCCTTCGTGCACATTGAAGAATATTTTCTTATACAGGCTGTTACAAATTCGCTTCTCACTACAGGGATCTCGGAAACGGCAAGAGGTACGAAGTAGCTTAAATGGGGGCAAAGTTGCGTAATCAGGTGGCCAAGATTATGCCTCTGAAAAGTCAAGGCTAACATGATTAGTTTTCGAAATATTTGAAAAGAACTGAAATTTTGGAAATTCGTTTTTGTTTCATTTCAGCCTTGTTTGAGGTGATACTGAAAAAAGAAGAACACTTTCTCATGGCCACTTTTTCCCTCTATCGAATGGCATAATCAATTTTTATTTGTAACATTTCGTCCTTCCAGGACTATCATCAACTTCATTTTTTAAATACGACCCTGGAAATTTTATTACATTTTTTGCAAGCCTTCATGACCCCCAATTCTGTACTGCCTCAGCCCGAACCAGATTCAGACGTTTTGTCTTGAAAAATTCATCTTCAATGTATTCGTTCCAAATTTATCTAATTTTTTTATTTAGATTTCTTTGTTTACTGAATTATCGTACATTGTAAGTGTCGTTAGACCCTGTGAAATCTATCTAGTTATTTAAACTATTAATGACATTCAGGGCGTTGGAAAAGGTTAGATATGTCTAAATATCTTCTGAACAAATAGACATTGAAACTAAATTGAGTCCACATGAATAAAATAGCATTCAATATGAAAAAAAAATAGTCTCAGTTCAAATCAGAGGCATAGAGATGACGTATATTGGTTATACCTTTTTCAAAAATTAATATGACACGGTATTTTTATTTTTTCTAAATGATAATTTTATTTTTACATAGCTTTTATAATTGTCTTACAGATTAGCTATTTGTTAAACATGCTACTTGCAAATAAATGTAGAATTTATTTAAATGATTTTACAATCGTTCAATGTCTTATCGATACGTCTTTTTACATAATGCTCTTACTCTTAAAAATGCCGGACAAATCTTATCTTTTACTTTAAACTGTGACACCCTGTATCTCAAAACAAAGATTAGATAAGAAAATACTCTCATTTTTAAGACAAGGAAAACGCTCCTTCATTTTTCACACATTTTTCTGTAAAATTTTAAATTTCAATAAATCATTTTCCTTCAAAACAAAATGTACACTTGTAACTACCACACCGCCTTTCAACATCAGTGGCGTCAACTGAGACTTAATATTTTCACGGTGAACGCTATTTCTTCGGTAGTGTGAGCGCAAAATTTCATCTCAGTACTTCCATTTACTAAGAAAAAAAATATGTTTTTAATATAATATCCCTCCATTTTCCAGAAGCAGCGGCATTGATGCAAATGACAAGAAGGGGGAAGACTCGTACAAAATCTTTCATCACAGTTTGAAGGGTGCGTTTTTAATATTATATTCACTTGTAAAATGATTTAATATAAAATTTTATAGCAAGCAACTATTTCTACTTTAATATTGCTCAACAAAGGGATGTTGGAAGATATGAAGTTTGTGACAAATCAGACAGTAATAGGTTCCTCTCTCAATTTGTTATATGTTACGATGAATTTAAGCATTACTCACTACATACAGGACAAAGGAGATGACCGATAAAATTACTATGCTCGTAACATCAAAAGTTATTTTTCTTCAATTAGAACATTTTGCATTGTTCATAAATAATTAAAGTTAGTTAGAAGTTTGTCGGCTTTTGATGATAATATTGATTGATGAAATGGTTTTGGAAATATTTTCAGGTTTCGAAATTTTTTTTTTTAATATTTAACGCTCAGTTAAAGAGGAGCAACATAATATGTCATATCTGAAATATCATTATTGCACCAGGCAGTAGGCACACATTGCCTTGTACCTACTCATAACGATCTCACCTGTAGTCTACTGATGAGAATTAATAAGTACGAAACCGGTCCATGTTTGGCAATTTACTAGACATTGAGGGTGTAATTCAATGCAGGACTGACCATGAATCCTGCGGAGTAGCTTTTTCCCATAATATTTTAGTTAAAATCTCTTTATTTCTCAGAAATATCACATGCAATTAATATGAATAGGAATTAGAAGAAGCCGAAAGATAAACGTGAATATCTATAGAAAAATTCACTCCATAAAATAGCATAAGTCCATGTAAAATTTCGAATAATACGTTGTTTTAATACCATGTAATTTTTTAGCTATTAATAGCGTTAGTGGCCAATTAACGATTCATTAAAAAACACCACGACCTACTACGCGCGACAGTATTCAAGATCGTAACCCAACCAGTCCTGTAAATCATCACGTGAGGCTTGCGCCTGCGACTCTCCGTCCGGCCATTCGATGGCGCTGTCGTACGTCCAGGCAGTTTCGTTCGCGTTGTAGATAATTATTTCCACGGAATATCTTGCATATTCATGGTTTATAGAACATAACTAGTCTAACAAGTTTTGTGAGCAGCTCGGCTTTATAAAATTTCGCTCGAGTGAACGCTAGAACTTTTTAATGTTGCTGTTTTGTTTTGTTAATTTATCTAAGTTCGGCGTTGGAGATAACGAATACATATTTTTATGAATTGATCACAACTATTTATATGTTATTTTTTTTTATTATAGTAAATTATTTCTGTTATGATGCTATTTATGTGATATTTGCGATGGCGACGTATTTTGGTTTATCTTTTCAATGTGTAAACAAATACCTAGCGGAGTTTAATTACTAGAAATATTCACCACAACAACCTGTATCTTATTGACAGGCAATAAATAGACAGGTATTAATTTTGTTAAGAGGACTTTAGTGATTTACTTTTAAATTATACAATTGTAGTGCCAGCTTCACGTTAAATCCAAGTAGGTCGTTAGAAATTCAAAGAAATCCTGAAATGCGCAAATCGGATAGAGAGCACTCTTGATAGAATAAGACGAAAAATGTATACCAGCACTACACTACTTCGTTTTACACAGGCCAGTTCAAATAAATTTGGTTTACATGAATATTTTAGTCAAAAATTCATAAATATTGTGGAAATTTACTTGTTAAATTTTACACATTTACAATGGTGTTTACACACAAAATGTAAATATACATATTATGTACATACATATAATATACATAGCTAATACGTTGAATAAAATTAAAAGTCTGAATAGTGAATACACTCATCTTATATTTTTAATTATTCCGTTATTACGATTTATTGTTATTTTTTATATGATAGTATGCGTACAAGGTCATTCACATAAATTCTGCCTCCTTTTCCCTTGTTGCTTTCGTATTTAGAAAAAAATGTATGGGTAAAGTTATAGAAAATTGTGATTACAAACCTATACACAGAAAAACAACTGAATATTGTATTTCGAACATTTTATTAAACCTATATTTTCTTTAAACAGAACACCCGCTACATTATTACACATTTTGATAGGAGATTCTGTCGGGATTACGATAATATAAAGTTTGACAGATCTATCTGCAACAATAAGGAAGATTTGACCAAAAGAGTATGCTAACAATTAACTCTTTAGGTCGTATCTTGCTTGTTATTCGAGATAGATCTATCAAATCCGATATCACTATAATGTCAAGGATGTGCTCTATTCAAATTTGTAAAATTATACAGGATGTTCTATAAAAAAATATCGTAAATTTGAACTCTTCGAAATGCAACATTAAACTGTTTTTCTAAAAGCAGTTTTAAAAACAAGAAAATTTCCTACAACTTTAACCTATAACATTTTTTCCAAGTACGAAATGACAAAAATATTTTTATGTAGTGCCCCAATCTTCAATGTTCTACTTCTGATTATCACTTTGCCATGCTTTACATTATAGATTATTATGAAGTATAAAAATCGCAAGCTTTGACGTTTTATAGACAATCGCACTTTTAGTAAGACAATGATAGAACAAGAAATTCTATCTATACTATAAAAATGTTGAAATTTAAGGATTTCTTTTATTTTTCATCTCATTTTTTTGCAGTGAAAAATCACGGAGAACATACAAACATCAGAAAATGTACCTTTTTTTTTCTTATTTTGAATGTACTGTCAGTTGTCTTACACCCTGAAGAAAAATTGTAAAACTGGTATAGTGAAAACATATTGTTTCTAACTTGCTTAAATTTTTTAAAATTCTGGGAAAAATGCATTGAAAATTCCATCCAATCAGTCGGATGGTGTCAAAATAACCAATATTTTAAGTCGTAGTTTCACATAACATTTACAAAAATTTGTTAATTGTGTTGAAAGTTTGCTTGTCATTTGTTACAAAAATACACTTTACTTCATATATGTCAAAGCGAAAATCAAAAGAATTGAAATATCAACATACTGATTATTTATGTTATATCTAATTTAATGGGTCGTTCTGCACACACCTATAGGCAAATCTTAAACTTTTTATAAATTTACAGAAGATTTTGCAATTTTGCGTTACAAGTATATTACAGAAACTCTTACAGAAATCGTAATTTCTTACGACTGAGCTTGATGTCATCGGAACTTACACGATCCTTTTGTGAGGTTAGGAAAAGACAAAATAGTTTCGACGAATGTATTTATTTGAAAAGCGAATTTATTAATTTACGAAACAGGAATATAAACCTACTGGAACATGCACTGGTTGCTATTTCGAGATCGGAGAGATTTTAATGTAAAAACTTTATTAAATCGTATTTCATATTGTGTTTTATGATTATTTTCTTTGCTTAATGATTTTAACATTAGATACCTATTATTTTTTTTTAAAGCAAGTGCAAATTGCAATTTTTTTATGTTCTGAAGGAAAATATTTTTGATACCATCAGTCTCTTTCGAACTGCTCAATTACTAACAAGGTTTATATTTTCATGGTATATAGATACAAAAAACTTGCTCCATCTTTATTTGTCTCGTCTCATTTTATATAAAAAATAAAACAATATTTGTAGGCGAACAAAGTAATTTTTAACATCAACCATAGATTCAGTTGAACTGAAGTTACAGTAATTATTTTGCATCTTTCTAACTAGGATCGTTACAGGGATGATTCTAGAACTGCATCCTGTAAATATGTTACTTACAGGTTAATAATAATAGCTTATAGAATAAAATTATACATTTACAGAAACTCGGAATCGACCCATAAGACTAGATAATAATAATTTAGAAAACATTACATTTTAAGTTGCTATACAAATTATAAATTTGTTTATCATACCACAAAAGTTTAAAATTTATTAATTTGCGTGTTACAATTTAAAAACAAATTTTCAACGTGATCGCGTCGCTTCCAAAAGCTCATTACCCACCAAAGTAATTAATATAGTAATTACCGTTCCTTCATCTTGTATCCGAAAATTGAAATTTCTATTTTCTAAACAAATTAATTACTTATTTAACCACCATTGTGTTACTCACTGCTTTCGTTAAGCAAATCAAACCAAGTCGTTATCCGGTTCAGAAACAGGAAACTACGCCAAACCGGGCTTTAATAGACAGACGATTCAAGTGTGTTTATCATTTTTGTGATAAATTAGTTAAAATGAAACAGCTGATGTTAATGGCTATTGCCTTATTTTTACACTACGTTCTCAAAATAGAAAATTATTTAGCAAATCAAGCTAAATGCAATCAAATTTAATTAATCGCTAAAAAAATATTGCCGCTCTTGATCAATTTATTACACAATGTTTTCGTTAGTCTACTCACTAACGTCCGTGTTGAGATATCTATTTTACAATACTGCCAAAAAACACACATTAAGAAGATTTAAGAAAAAATAAATCTATGCTCATTCCGATATTTTGCTGCGAACGATTTCGTGCAGAGCCTGACATTTTATCGAATATTTTCGATTCATTCGGACGAAAAAAGTGGTACCTATTAACTTTTTATTACAGCAGAGATTCGTGATTTCCGCGAGGATGTCTGTTGGGTAATTATTAATGGATTAAATTTATTTAAAATGTTAATTCGTTTTTAATTTCTGCATCTAATTGTTACAAAATAACATGAGTTGGAGTTGCGTGTTCTTTTATTATACAACAAAGGACCCGGGCTGTTTAAGTGAAAGTTGAACCATTATTTAGTTAAGACGATTTCATTTTAAGGTATTTCGCGAACGTTGGTTAAAAATGAATGGCGGAAAAATTTAGGTGTGCGTTCCGTAGCGAAATAATCTGGCAGACGGATAATTTCTATAAACGCGCTACGTTAAATCTAATGTTGCCATTATGCTCTACTATTTGTTTTAACCGTCATTATACAGATTAGCGGTCATTAACTTTTTTGTCTATATACAGATTAAGGTATCAGGGATAGGTTGTTGCGCTTTCCACGTATCAGTGGTGACAACTGACAAAAATATTGACTCCTCTGAGTCATTGACCAATACGTATTGATTTCAGTGACGGATGACGCTGATACGCGCTGAACTAATAGAGACACGTACCATACACATACTCCCATATAATATAAAAACACATTATAGAACATTCTTTTCCCGAATTGTACAAAGTGATGATTTTTGGTTGAAAATTATCCTTTGCTTACGTTGCAGGTGAATTATGAATAGCGCAAAACAGTTGAAACCGCGAAGTTCGGTAAACGACATCTATATCTATACAAAAAGTCAATGACTCTAAATCAATCGTTCAGTCACGGTTAACACTGCGCCGAATCTATTGGCGTAAGTATCGGTTGTGTGGAAAAAATTATTCTTGGACGAGGAAAAGTGTGTGCTCATCTTGGTCTCTACACCAAAACACAAATGGTGTTGCGGTGGAGTCTCAAGAGCGCTGATGGATCAGTGTCAAAGGGAATAGTAAGTCTCTCTTCTCTCACTTCAGGGGTGAGAGATATGGCACTTGGTAAAGCAACAAATCGTTAACTATTTGGATTTACATCTCGATTTACGTATTGAAATTATTTATTTATGGCACTGGATTCACACAATAAGAATTCAGTGCAATTACAGATACAGATTAGTTGTCTTTTGAATTGGAGTTAAAATTATACGCCTCAAAAAACGTCCTGTTTACACCGAGTTGCTAATCAAAAACTAAGCCTTCTGTCGTACTCCGTTGATTGTTAAAACGTAGTTTTTAAAGCAAATACTTTGGCTGCTTTGGTATGTTTAGAATACCTTAAAATAGCAAATAATACAGCAGAACAGAGTTGTAAAAATATTAAGTTGATCTATTTTTAATAAACTATAATTTTTAATAAATCTTAGTTTCCCTTTTACTTAATCTGTCAATTCTTTAGATATAAAACATAATTTAATAATAAGTGCGATACACGCCATTGTGATTCTGTATTTTATCACATACATATATACAAACCCTAACATTTGGAATAAAAATATTGTACAATAATTTTATTAAGCGAACTTGCTGTGAACATTTCACATTATGATCTCTAAAACAATGCAAATGACGTATAGATTTTTTTTATGGAACAATGTCAACATGTAGAATTCAGCGGCACTGAACTGAAACCACAATATAACATGCACAAAACATCATCTCTTGAAAAACCATGAACTTTAGATCCATTTTTACTAATATGTGCACAGCAGATGGAAGATACATGGTTTTTAACACTCAACAGTTACAAAAAAATGCTTTACAGTATTAACTCAAGATTATTTCCTCAATCTAACCTCAATATCGAATTATTTAAAATCGCATTGTAAAATAGTATTATTCAATTACCTAACGAAGTTAAATGGAATAAAATCACAATCGGTGGAAAACTTAAACTGTTAATTTAAAAAGAAGAGAAAGAGAGAAAGCTAGCCATAGATTATTTTATGTACATTGGAAACTTATTCAAAATTGCCATTTAATAATATTATTTTCTTCAAAACGACGTTCCGAGCACTTTTCATAACGAAATTATTTTTGGTTGCTTTCGCTCGCAGTTCTCGCGATATTTTTACAGGATCTTAGATTTATCTTTTTCCCTACATCTAAAGCGCTTTATACTAGCTAAATCATTTACGTTTGATTTAGGTTAACCGTTAACTGTTTATAAAATTTCTACCAAAACATTCTCTAACTTGTATCAGAAACTCGTTGGCGTATTTATTTTTTAATACGCGATTTATAGAAGATTGACATATTTTTAATTAGTGAGAGAGTAATAATTAAGTAGTTGTTTTTTAAATGGCAGCAAATCCTCATGTAAATTAGAGGTTATCGGAGTTTACGACACGAAGGCGATAAATCTGGAATGAAAATACATCAACAACTCGCTAGAAAAGAAAATTAAAACGTCGAACTTAATGTAAACGACTTCTTAAAAATGTTGTGATTTTTTCTACTGTACATTCTACCTTCTAAGAGAAAAATTAAAGTTACAGTTTTTTGCGGTTAGAGAAGAAGCATTATATAACTGTAAAATACGATATATACAGGGTTAATTGGAAAGTATAATGGAGGTTTACAGTAAGTTTTGAAAAATTCACGACTAAAATGGATTCTTAAGGAATTTGTGAATTCGAAGGGGAATTTGATTCAATTCAACCTGAGGCCTAATGAAAATATAATTATTTAGTTCGTTTATTATGTTTTTTATATGATTTTTTTTAAATTCTCCAAGAATATTAAGAATTTGTATCGTTATGTTTCGTTCCTCTTAAGAATGCACGTTGATTTCGTGTAAAACGAGGAAGAAAGGACTATACAGGGTGTGCGGAAACGAATGGGTAAGTTACCTTCGTACCATTTTGCTTCCTTAAAATGTTACGAGCCTCCAAAATAAGATTTATAGTCAATTTCAATTTTCTTTAGTAACCCCTTTTTTAAGTATTTAAATGAAACCTGACATAGGAGTTAAAATATTGAGGTCGCGAAAAATAACAAACATAATGGTATTTTTTTGTTTATAAGCAGAAAATTTCAATAATTTTGCTCATTTTTATCAAACGTGACTGTATTTACTGTTGAATATCAGGAAACATGAATTTTCTACCGCAGTTATCAATTACTGACATTTGGAGGTTTTCTAACTAAACTTCACCATTTTTAGTGTTTTATATGTGCTTTTATTAAATTTGTTTACTATCGTTATTATATTAAATAACAAAAGCTTCACTATGCCAAATTTCATTGAAATAAAAAAACTTAAACGTTTTTTAAAGGTAACTTTTTAAAAAAGCAATATAATCCTACGGTCAACATGGTCTAAATCGGTTATTTATCCTTTACACACCAAACCACTTTCCACCATCACTATCCAATAATACCCTGTATCTAACTATTCGACACTTAATTATAAAAAACCAATTACATACCGGCAAGTAACAATGTTTGAGAAAAATAGGCTACGTTAATTTATTCTTAGAATACCTTCCATTTTTTAACAGCACCGTCCAGGTGTTATTCAATGAAAAAGCCTTGTAATTACAACTCTTACCAGCATAAATTGATCCTTTAATTACATTTGCATACACGCAGAATAGAAATATTAATTAAGTATACCCTAATCGTCCGAGCCCGGATACTGATCCCTCCGATTAAAAATTCAATTATTACACGTAATCATTTTATAAAGCAACCCCCTAATACCCACATAGAATAACTTATCGTTAGGGTAATCTAACGCAACAGATTTAACGAGTTTAAACATCACAAGAGATACATTCTCTGCTGTTTAAAATTTCTATGGGGATACTATTTAATTATTAACTTCGGTTAATGAGGGTATACCCTGTTTCGGTTTGCTGAGGAATGATAAGGTGAATATTCTTATTCAATCTCAGTTGCCCGCTACCCTAGTTTCATGTCCGGAGAAACAAGTACTTAAAGATAATTCGAAATTTCGTTTTTAAACTCCATGTTAACAATTTTCATATTGAAAACTAATCGTTTTGTATCTACTTTCTCTAATTTTCGCAGAACTATGCATTAGCTACACTGTATTTACTAATACAATTAAAGCAGTTCTTAAAGTGAATTTATTTCATCGGTATATCATGATATGTTTTCAAAGGAATTTGTTAGGTTGGTAATAATGTCTTGACAACTATAATAAAACAGTAAACCCTCTTTTATGACTTAAGAAATTCCTATGTTGTGGCAGCCAGTGAGACTCATTTATACAGGGTGTTTCAAGAATAGGATACAGCTTAAGCAGATTCCTGAGATTAACATTGATCCTGTCCACTTTGGAGCGTGGCAAAAAAAAATCGATTTCTGGCAACATTTTGAAAATTATTTCCTATCCATAATAAAATATCATATATTTTAATAAGCAAACTTACATGGACTTTTATAATTCATATCAATAATAAACGATTCGAATTTTACTAGTACCTAGATAATTATTACATCTGCACGAAGAAATGCTTTATAAAACTATATTTTTGTGTACTCCAGTTTGTGCAGAAAATTATCACAGCTGTAATTATACAGGGTGTTTCAGAAAGACCTCCCGTAAATACAGGGGTGATAGTACAACAAAAAATAAGAATTTTTTGTCTTATTAACTATATGTCTCTCTTTTTTGTTTTCGATATACAGAGCGACAAAATAAAATTTTTTAAATAGAATTTTTACGAAATATTTTTATAAAATTTGGTATTTAAGGATGCCAAATACGCTGGTGTAATTATTTTTTGTGAAAATCGATTTGTTTTATTAATTTTTAAAATACTTTGTGTAATTTAATTATTTTTAGGAAAAAATGTAAATAAAAGTGGCATTTTTTTAGATAGATAAAGAAAGAATTCAAATTTCATCAGTATGTAATAAAAATCATATTAAATAGAAATAGTTTTTTCTCGAAAACTGTTCACTTTATCGAATCAACCAACCAAGAGTATCTTTTTTTTACTTTAAGGTTCAAGCTATCTAAAAATATTATTTTTGTGCCTTTGTCATAAAAGGTATAAAAAATGGCATTAAGCGCTACAGCCATAGTCCGTCCCTGGCAAACCAAATAAGCCAAATATTTTCATGGGTCAATTTTTAAGGAGTTTTATCTGTATTAATAAATAATTAAATTACACAGAGTAATGTTAAAAGTTATGTATTAAATAAACCGATGAAATTTGCATTTTTTCTCAGCCTATCTAAAAAATGCCACTTTCATTTACTTTTGTTTTTTTTCCAATAAATAATTAAATTACACAGAGTAATGTTAAAAGTTATGTATTAAAAAAAAAACGATTATCAGGGGCGTCCTTTAGGAGGCCTATATCTTCGTAGGGTAGACCTCTAGGGAAAATTTTTATAGGGACTTGTCATGTTATTTTAACGTCCCCTGCATAAATCTGAGAGATTGCCCACGTATTCTGGGGCGCTCTGTATATTACGAAAATATCGATAGGAAAACCCTTGGCCAAAATTTGGGCACTAAAATACTCACTTTCATAATTAATTACTCAAGTACTACTCAAGTAATAGAGAGCGGGGTGAAGGGGGAACACGCATGCGTGCGCACATAATTTCTTTAATACCTAAATTTTTACCTCAAATATTAGGTACTCAGTATTTCTCAATTAATCAAGCTTGAACACTAAATTACTTAGTGTACTCGATGTTATATTTAAATTATAGTCAACAAGTCAACTGTGATATAATGGTGTATTTTAATAAAATCTTTTTTCAGTGTAGTACAATGCGGTTAATGGTACATATGTACCATTAACCGCATAAATATTCTGAAACAAGCTAAACCTATTTATTAAATTGTTTTCTAGCTACCTGAACACGGGATATACAGTACGAACTGTAAACAGGTGGTAACCTGATCCGCACAAAAAACTTTTGTTCTCCGAACCCCTACCCTGAAATTACCACTCCACGTTTTGTAGTTTATATTCAATATACCTTGAAGGGGTAATAGGCGCGTAATAAAAAACACATAAATACGTAATTATGCTCGTTAAGGCCAAAGAATCTACAGTTCAAGTGAAAGGTTATTGTCTTTTCAGGGAATTCGTTCTATTGATAGACAGGTGGGTACTGACAGGTCATATATTAGTATTTTCAAATATTTGTGAATGGTAAAGCAGCTCAACGTATTTCGTGGAGAAACAAATTTGAATTATAGTTTATGGTTTCCTCGCACACCTCCGAGAAGACTCACCGACCTTCTTTATTGGACTTTGACATTGTAATGCCACAAGATAATTCGTACCTAGAAACTCGTCTACCCAATAACCCAATGAAAACGTAATATTCTCAGTGTGGTGGAATGCAATAAAGCGTGTACCTGTATATACGTTTTACTTAGTGCTGAATCATCTTTTAATACAAATTTGAAATAAATCAAGATAGCCTTGGCGATTCCTATCTCTTAAATTATATACGTCTAAAATTTCTCGCAGGCAGCCATCAAGCGAGGAACCTCCGGAAACGTATTTTATACTCACTTCATTTTTTAATATAATCATTGTAAAATGTTTAAATAATTGTTCAAATACGCAGCAAACCGACGAACATTTTTTATCTATCCAGTAAGGAAATAACTTTAAATGTTATTCTGGTAATCCTTAAGTTAGGATAATCTTCCTATATAATTTTATTATTCCAGGTTTTATATACTACAATCGAGGCCACAACATAGCCCGCATTTTTTGCTTTATTGAGATTAATTGTGATAGGAAACACAATAATGTTTAAAATACTAGTAACATTTGGTAAAATAGTAATACAGATAGAACAGGGCTACTATGAAACTATTAATATTATTTTGCGACGGTATAATATTCTGTATAATTCTTGTAATCAATATTTTATTTCCATCTTCCCGTAATTTTATTATAGGTATGTACCTATATAGCGGCTATCTTTTATCAGTTGAAAACGAGTTCATAAATTACCTATCCGAGAGCTATCTATTGCACAAAAGAAATGGACTTAAGTATTTAAAAATGAGTAAGTAGTATATTATTGTTCTATAATCTCTTGACATCATTTTATATTAAACACTTTTAAAAACAACGCACGAGCTACTTTGTAACACAATATAGTGTTCCAAAGCTAACAAGGATGCAATAATGAACAGCTCCTTTTATTAAACCTTCATACCAAATTCAGAATGACTGAATTTTTTGTTGTATGTTTTAGAGAATATTTAACTTTAATTTTAACTTGTATGTATACTAGGTGCTTCGTTTGAAACGTACATTTCTTCCGCTCCGTTGACGAAATATTGTTCTAAACATTGAAAATAAAATTCTCACCAAAGTTCACCTCTTCAGTTTAATTTTTAGTACTCGCTATTTGATTTTAAAATTTTTCTATTCGTATGTCACGTAAACGTACATTTTTTTAAAAATTATCTATATCTGAGCTGTATTTCACGTTATTTTATTGTCCATAGGCAATACTTATAGCGGAATCTTTGTTAAAATATCGATAATTTTAAAAAATGTAGGTTTACGTGTTAAATGGATAGGAAAATTTTAAAATCAAATAGCGAGTACTGAAAATTAAAATTAAAAGTTGAAATTGGCAAGAATTTTTTTTCCGATGTTTATTTAGGACAATATTTCCTCAATGGAGGCGAAAAAATGCACTTTTCAGTAGAAGCACTCTAAATGTATACAGTATAAAATGTATAAATGAATATCTCGACATGCACTACACCATACATAAGACACAAGCAAATGTATCACATTCTTAACCAAATGATATGACATAAAAAATGCTAACAAAAAAACTCTCTGCCCCTCCTAAACACTTTATTATTAGCGTTTATTACCAGGGTGTATAATGTCACTTTATTTTTCATGTAGGTATATTTCTGAAAAATCAAAGCAATTCTTCTTTTTATATTTTGGAATTGACAGAGATATTACTTTGTGACATCACTGTGATACACCGGAAAATTCACAGAAAACTAGCGGTTACAATGTAACCGCAAATGTAACAAAAAAATAAACACGAGTGGCTAAAGTTTTCTACTTTCTTTAAGTTTTGGACCTATATTGAATAGAATCCAGCAATGTCCATAAATCATGAGAAGTAGTTTCATTTTACAGCATGTTAATAAATTTAATTCAATTTAATGTACTTAATAAAATATTCAACTCCTCCAATGCTTCATTTTGAGAACAAAAGTGGAAACAACGTTTTCTAAATAGTTTTTTCAGCATTCGGCTTAACACAAATGCAATGAACTTCCCACAACGCGGTCCTGAAACAATACGGCAAACGAAAATCTTGAAACATTACTTATTATGGTTAGGCACATAATACGCATATTACCTATGATTCAATAGCCTGTCCTCCGCTCCCCACCTCACTTAAATGAAGCAAGTTATTGACCTACTAGAATTTAACAACAGACCGAAGATCATCTTTTTATAAATCTCTCTATAAATATGCGACCTGGGCGAACAGTTTTTTGGTAGCGGCCGATACGTTTCCGAAAAATAGAATGGTCGCTCGGCGAGCCAAAAATTTCATCAATCACTTATTGGTTACGATCGGTTTGCGTTAACATTTCCAATGGAAAAGGAATGGCGTGGTCGATCACACAATAAAAGAACAATTACGGTGTGAACTAAGTGTGGCATTTAGAATAATAGTTGAAGCGTTTGCGTATCGAATCATGAAGATTGTGTTTTTAATCGTCAACAGCAGCAGTCCCGAGAAACGAGTTTCGTCTAGCAACAAAAGACGGCCTGTGTGTAAAATCCTTTGGTTTATAGAGAACTGGCAAGGTTCCAGTGACTAACTAATAAAGAAACAACAAACTCTCTGAAAGACCACACACACAACACACAGACATCAAAATCGGAAACCCACCGTGTGGTGTAGAAATCCGGAAAGAACGATGCGTCTTCCTCGTAGGGTGGTGTAACGTTAAGGTACATAGCACTATGTTCCAACATTATTAATTGTTAAATCCTGACTAGATTAAACAGTTGGTGTAACTCAACGCACATTTTTTTACAAGCACTATAACAACAATTCACTAAAACTTGTAATCCACACAGCTCCTAATGATCACAGCAGTAGTGGCACCACAGACACACAAGTTTCCAACTATTCGTCGAATGTTTCATATTCTTTTAACTTTTTTGTTTTTTGGATCACGGCACCCTCAATTCCTTCTGCGTTGAGGGGCTCGCGGAACGAACGCTGCCGGGCAGCGACACCGTCGTCCAAAGGCTGCTTGATAAAAAGAGGCAAGCTAAGAAGCAGTGGAGGAACGAAGAGGCGCGACACTCTAACGTGCTCTCCGTTTGGCGACCGGCGACTCAATGGCAAAGTCGACGTAGCCGTGCCGCGAGGTTTTCGAATGGGGTTAGTAGGTCGGCGTGACGCAGTCGAAGCCGCGAAAACAGCCGATCCGCGGTGGAACTCGCGTTCGAACGGCAAGGCTGACTCGAAAATAGTATTTTTTCCATCGGACTGACCTTAGTGTAAGGTGGTTCTCCTGGGTTTGCCCCTTTCTAGGTGATTTTCAGGCTCGCAGATGTCGAAAAGTGTCGCATATTTTGAAAGACTGGTCTTCCATTGTTATTACCAGAAAACCGAGAAGGAATAATAAAACAAAAATAGTAAAAATCCCTAATTAAAAAAAAATTTACGTGAAAACACGGTAAAGCTAGAAAAAAACTATTCCAACTGCAACAATTAGCTCAAATGCGTCCAATCTGCTTGGTGGAAGAACAAATTTGCAAAATCCGTCGGCAGGTTTATTTTGAGACAACAATTTGATCTATTTATTGTTATAATAAGATTTCACAAACTGATTCATTATCATATTATGAAATGTGTTCAGTCGAAGAAAAACTGGAATCGGATTTATGACAGTATTGGCGTATTGGTGAAATAACCAAAGCACAATACCGTAATCTCGCAGCGCAACAGGAAGACATTAAAAGGGATAAAATACGCAATATCTTAACAAATTTTTTAATTCCACTTTTTGCTGTTAGTGATATTCCCTGCCAAAATGGATGTATGTCATAAATCACCTACAAAAGTTTCTATAAACATGTGTCCAAAAACACTTCATTTTCGAGATACAGGATGTTGAAATTTCAAAATTTATTACAATTCACGTTTGTTTAAATATCTCAGGATGCTTTTTGTAGATTCATGAAACTTGGACTAATACTTTTAACTAGTTATGAATAAAAATTTGCTGTGTTGGTACACAAATCAGTGACAGAGATATTGAAAAGTATCGTTACTAAGAACCCTACAATTTCGACGCTACTGAATGTTTTGGAAATTAGACAAGTGTATTTAATTCCGATAGGTATTTCCACCAAATATATTTTTTTATTATGTTCGGAATATAAGCCATTCCTTATTTATTTTACCTAAATAAAAAATTAGTCTGCAACAATAGTTTTTAAATGCAATGTCAATGAAACCATCAGAAGTTAAAAAATCGTTGATAAAACGATTCTAAATTTTTTGGGGGGTTATTAAAAAATCCTACACTAATTAATGATTTTTCTTGGATTTCCAAGAAAAAATTCCTATATTTTTTTTTGTGAGTTATATTTGTTTTCTTCAAGTAAGAAGTAGACTTATTTTAAATTAAAGAATTAGCCCGTTTTTTAAATAAAACTAATTTTCTTTAGTTGAAAATTTTAGGGTTGTTGGTAACGATGTTTTATCTATATCCGCCATTGGTTACCAGATTTGTGTACCAACTGTACAAAATTTCTGCTCATAATTATAAGTTATTAGCCTAAGTATCATCAATCTATCACAAGCATCTTAAGGCATATTTAAATAAATAATGTAATACCATAAACATACTGTTTTGAACAAAAAGAAATGTACTCAAATTGTATTATTTACCACACAAGAAACTAACTACCTATTTGATAAACAGTAATTATTTTGCAGAGAAATTCTTCTAATAATAGTAGGTATGCCATGAACACTGAACAAAATTATCTGAAACAGATAACTAACGCTATTACTACCTATGACATTGAATACTTAGGAATTATTCTCTTTTTTGGTGCACAATTTTTTTTCAAGGCCATATCATGCATTTGGTCAATAATAAAACAGTTACTATTTTAATATGAAACAGTTTTTCAATCAAATTTTTCCATTTTTGATAGTCATTTTTTACTTACATAAAATCGTTTTTAGAAAAATGTATGATGCCGCACATAAAGCCCCATTTACACTGAAATAATACACGTATGCCTCGATAGTACCGTCATGATATGACTATGACCTATTTTGTGACAGTTGTCAATAGTATGGCTAACACTGAATTAATTGTAGAGACAGCTGAGCATGCACACTATCATTGTATCACGGTCGATGTTATGACAATATTTCAAGTTACACGGTGATAGTGTTTATGATAGTTTTTGATATGACAGAAACCATAACAAGAACTATCACAGTGAAAAACCTTGGTACTCAAATAAGGCTTGCATTCTAAAAAACCCACTAACCGATTTCTCATTGCAATGCGAAAATATAGTTTGTCGTAGTCACATAAAGATATTTACAATACCTACGTAAAAAGTTTCATTAAGCTATCAGTCATATAACATTCGTTATGGAAAACACGCACCGTTTTTATCAAATACACATTGCAAACAAAGCAAGTTTTTTTAAATTTATTTATACCAACTCTTATATTGTGTTTTTATTGTTATTTCGATTCTTCTCTTTAATATGATAGTTTAGAAATGATTTTTTGTCACTACTTTTTTTTAATAATGAATTGTTAAATGTGTACTGTTCCCGAATAAGTTCTTTGACTAGAAACACAATTTAGATTTAGTTTTTACATAAAGTTTGTTGATCTCTGTTCGATTTTTGTAGATTCATTTTTGAAAAATTATATGATTAAATCTATTTTTATCATAAATACTTGTGGCTGCATGTATGCCAACTTCATCATCAAATAAAATTTTTTTGCAACCAATTTAGTGTTTTAATACTTTTATAAACAAATAAGTGTAGAAAAAAATGAATTAAAAATTTAACTATTAGTAAAAATGACGTGAAATTCGAACTAATTTAAATCTAATCTCATCCCCTTCTGTTCCGCCGCTGCCTTTGAGCCGGCATCTCGCTCGCCTGCCCTCCGACGATGTCGGGACACTCAGCTGTCTCTTCCAAACCCAAATAATCATATTACATCACCCTCCCCCCCGGTCCTAACCAAGGCTACTGCACCTCATTTTGCGTACTTCCATCTCTGCCAGAGATTCGCCAGATGTCTCCGAATCCTCGCTGCTTGACGCTGGGAAATAAATAACCGGCAACGACACAGCAAAAATAGCTAAGATGGCAATAAAGTTCACTCCGTAACTAATTCGGCCAATAAAGCGTTTAAACCTCAAGTTTAGCACGATAGTTCAGGCGAAAAAAAAAGCAACACCGAACGTCAAAATAAAAAGCGGATAATGGGACGCCACTTTGGTTCTTGGCGATATTAATAATGATTGCGGTTCCAGTTATGGAGATTCCAGTGTTTCAACAATGTATTTCTTGAAGCATCTATCAAAGACGGGTCACTTTAGGACGGCGTTAATGACATCCCTCTACTTCTTCCAGGTACAGCAAATGCAAAATCTGAATATAAAAGATACATCATTTTCCATTTTGTTTATCTCCATCTCGAATTATTCAATTGTCATTAAAGTGAAAAAATAGAAGAAACGTACGGATATTATCATGCAAATTTATGTTTCTTCACATTACACAGGGTGTTACAGAGCTTTGTGACAAACGTTAAGGAGTGATTGCTCCTCAAGATTAAAAAACAAGACTAACATTTTATCATAAACGATTCCTATAATAGGTTCTACGGTAGTTCACGAATGAGATGTGTGGGTACAAAGTATGTTGTCTTAGTTGTCATTGCTACTGACACAAAAGTTTAATTATTTACAAAAGGAAAAATTAACTTTTTATTGGTCTTATAAATTATATAAAAATATGAGATGTTCTTAATTGCAATATTTCCACTATAACATTTTTTATTACTTTAAATATAAAATAATATAGGTATAATTAAAAGGATCCAGAAGAGATATATATATATATATATCCATTAAAAACACATAATAATACATATTTAATTTAATTACTTTTCAGAGATTATGTGTACCAGCAAAAATAGGCTTATAAATAAAAAATTATTGCACATTGCCATAATTATCACTACGAATGTCTATGCACATATTCCTTTTTCGTTTTCATAAAATTAATTAGGGCTAGATATACAAGGTGTCCTTTTTATATCTGCACCATTAATATCACAGTTATCTTAAGAGATACAAGTTGGATTAGGGCGAAATTTAAATGACGAATTACTTGCTGAAGAGAAATTTCACATATCTTGAATATACCGCCGAAAAACTGAAAATTTTAATCTTTGAAAACAAAACGTACAACTATTACTTAATCGAAATTTTGTCAACAATGTCAAAGAATAAGTAATTAAATATTTTATTTTCACATGAAATAAGTGTGTAACTCGCTCTTCTTCGAGTGAAAATTATATTTCTAGACTTTGACATTGTCAATGAAAATTTAACTAAACTGTCAAACTGTACTCCTACAGATTGGCGCTCAACGTGGGGCTCGAATTCCGTATTTTCGTTAACAAGAACTCTGCGTTTCCCGTGTTTCGACGATACACTGTTAAGGAGTTAATGGCAATAAAGTGTGGATTTGACGTCTGTCTGTTATCGCTGTTCAGTAGCTCTAGATTAAGGATATCATTACAACTGTAATAAAAAATATACCAAATTGAAAAACCCAATATAGAGTCCCAACAAAAACGAAATTTGCATATTGTTTGCTGTTTAGGTCACAAATAATATCACTACATATTTGAATTCCTATAAAAACATCTCCAAACAATGTCCGAGTGTAATTCTTCTTTTTTTTCTGATTAAAAAAAAAATAAAAACAAACAGAAACAATTCACAATAAATGTTAATATGGATGAAGTTACGAAATATTTTTCAAAATTCGTGTCTTAAAAAGAGAGAATACGAAATACTATAGTTTTTATTTAAATATCATCGTTGACAATAACATATTTATTAAAACTGGAAAAAATATCAGTGGAAGATTTTAATCAAGAGAATGAATGATAATTAAGACAAAAGGGAAGGGCCTTTTTTCATGTCTTTAATATAGAAATAACATTCAGCGTATCTATTTGTACTTGATCACAAAACGTTCAAACAGTTTTCTTTGCCAACAGGGATTCTTCAATTCAAAATTTATGCTGAATTTTTAATTTAACACGTTTCAGTAGAATTTAAAAAAACTGACAAACAATTAAACAAAGAAGACTTTCCAAATGAGCGTACTTTTTGGATACGGAAAGCTTTGCCCGCCATGTTGCGAAAAAGTTGGAAGCGACAATTATTTAAATGACGTCATTCGAATTTAACCGCATCATAATGGATCAATATCAAAACTTCACTTTCACTAACAGGCGCCATTCAGAGATGCGCAAGCGCACTGGCGTTACCAGCGAATATCCTAGGTGGCGGCGGCCTGCAAAACAAAAATTTAAAAACGCCTCCTGGATGGTGTCAGCTTATAAATTCCGTATTATCCGTTATACACTGATAAAACCTGGCCCGCCTAAAAATTAGAGAGTAGTTTCGATTTCCAAATCGTTACCAAATGCGATGGTGTAAGTACCTGTCATTAAGAGCGACTTTCATTTTTGCTAAACGCAAGCATTAACATTTATAATAACATATAATAAATACATCGATGGACTGCACCACCTACCAGATTATAATGGACCTACCGAATATAATGGCGAAATTTTGGAAAGAATCTGGTGTCGCAATCGTTATCGGCAGATGCACATAATATCGAGAATTTAAAACGATGCTTCGACATATTAAGACAATGGGGAGCAAAACAAGCAAAATAACTAAATAGTTTGGCTTAACCGTTACTACCATTGTTACAGAACTGTTTCTTGTTTATAGAACATATGCAACGAGGAAGAGTACAGATACATGATAATTAATTATAAAAAATCTACTTTCTCTTGTGTGTCCTTTCTTTCTGTTAAAATATTAATAATTATGCGACCAGAGTTTGGCATTGTGCCAAAACCAGGCTGTAATAATATTTCGCATCGCGTAGTTTCCAAATTTGTTAAGCCGAACGGTATTACCTATACGTGTCAAATATATTGGAAATATTTAGGGAAAAAAGGCCTAACGAAACTGTCTGTAGACAGTCCAATTACTTCAACTGTTACTTTAAGTGCGTAAATAAAAGTGCACAAAAATTAGGAGGTCCTGGTTGAAAATTAAAGGTCTTTCACGCAAAAAGAATTTCTCCGACCCCTCCGTAGGGATTTCCCCAAACGGGGAAGAACAAGGGTTATGCTAGAACAAAAAAAATACAAGATATTTCTTTGATTACGTTATTACATTATTTAACAATTTCTATACCGAGTGGAGCATTTATCTCGAAAAAAAATATCTTGGCTGGACTCAAAGTTATCTCGAAAAAAGTTTCATTCAAAAATTGTAAGGCATCGAGGGGGGCATTGAAAGGTCCATATTACGACTTCCGGTCTAGATCGGAAGTGGTGTTTTTAGACCTGAAGTTGATTTTTTAAAATTGAAACCTATTTTTTACCACGGATTTCGATTGAAAATCGAAAAAAATACTTTTTGTTATTATTTTTTCGATTTAACCCATATTTTTGCCATAAAATGGCCATAAAAACAAAAACACAAGAATCTTGAGACAAGGGAGTTTCCTTGTTGGAATCACTTAAAAAAAATGTTTCATACAAACGTTGTAGGGTGAAAAGGGGGCTATCTTGACATGACCTTGAAAATGACCTTCACTATGACTTCGTCGTCAAAAAACTGAATAAATATTAACTACTTTTAGCACTACTCTGGAATAACGACGTGGACTTGACCTTGACTTTGACCTTAAAATGACCTTGATATCTGATCTTGTTCTTGAGGTTAAGTTCATATGTCACTCAACTTTCCGCTCTTGTAATTTCCGAGGTCGAAAAAGAAGGTACCATTTAAAATTTTGAATTTGATCTTCAAACGACCTTGAAGTCAAGGTTAAGGTGATCTTCAAGTTCATGTCAAGATAGGCCTCTTTTCACCCTACAACTTTTGTATGAAACATTTTTTCTTAATTGATCTCAACAATGTACTCTGTTGTCTCAAGATTCTTTTTTTTTTTTGTTTTTTTTATGGCTATTTTATGGCCAAAATATGGGTTAAATCGAAAAAATAATAAGAACAAAAAGTATTTTTCTTTCCTTTTCCAATCGAAATCCGTGGTAAAAAATGGGTGTTTCTAATTAAAAAAATCAACTTCCGGTATAAAAACACCACTGAAAACTGGTAGGGTTGTACCAATTTATAAAAGCGGCGATATAAATAATCTCGATAATTACAGGAAAAATGTTTTCATTCCATATTGGAATTTTTACCTACTTTGTCTTAGTTTATAAGTTTTATTTGACTATTCCTATAAATATTATGTTTGAGAAAAATAAATTATTATTATCATTTACTCGATATTTCTTGACCTTGAATCCTACACCAGCACCAGAGAAATTGATTTGAATTTAAATATCAGTTTTTGGCACAGGTCTTATTTACACAGAAGTCAATTTTTCAACATAATCGATAATTAATTATAATTGGCAAAAATTCATCGTCAACAATAGTTTTTCTTGAATGTATGATTGGAATACTTGTCAACCGCTTAATTGGCCCGCAATTCCTGCCATCCATATTGAATGGAGACACATACAGTCACTTTTTCGAAGAAGTACTTCTAGTACTTCTTGAAGATGTATCTCTGAGTGTTAGAACTCAGCTTTGGTTTAAGCAAGCAAGACCCATCTTAGTATACGAGCACATTCAAATCGTTGGAGAGGCCACGACGGACATCACTTAGGCCTGTTCGAACACCCGATTTAAATCCTATAGACTTTACAAGATGTAAGATATTCAATGTTTGAAAAACCGCATTATTGATTCATGTGCGGTAATTCAAAATTCTCCAGGAATTTTTAGTAATGGACATCAATGTTCCGACGCAAAAAGTTTCGTGGGACGATTTGAGGTGATCATTTTCAACATTTATTATAATATTTTATGGTTTTCGGTGTATAATTTTAAGGCTTCCTTCAAATAATTTTCGTTCATTTTAATGCAAACATTTTAAAAAGAAAGAAAGAAGAAGAAAGAAAAGAGACTAAATTTGTTTCAAATAAATCAAAGTATGTAAAACATATTTATAAATGACCATATTGGCAACCGAAAAAAATAGACAAGAAATTACTTATAGGGGTGGTTATTTCTACCCCAACCGATGGAGGTTGGTAATTGTCTCCATGTTTATTGAAAAAATAAAAACTAACAAACATTTCTCTGGTCCTTTGACGGTTAAAATTTGCAAGAAAAAGGCGAAAATATTATTTTTATATGAATTGAGTATTTTCGTCTTTAATTTTTTCACACTGATTTAGATCATGTATATAGTATACTGGTGTTATTTAAGAAAACAAAAATTTCAGTTTTGGAGATGTTTGGAATTTTGACATGATTTTGCTTGGGAATTAATTTGTAGAAAACTAATTTTAAAACTGTAAGACTTTCACCCGAGTTTTATGTTGGTATAACTTTTTAATTTGCAGAATGAGTAATATGTAGGTAACTATACGACTGAAATGTCCTATTTAGGCGTCGTTAAACCAGATCGCCTCAACAGGTTACCAGAAACCCCAATGCCACGCGCGTGAGCCACCCGTTTTATTCACATAAGGCTTAGCAGTGGAAACTGCGGCGTATATGTATTACGCAAAAATTTCGCAATACAGAAATCTATTACAATGTTAGTGTGTCAATGTCGCATCAAGGCACTAGCGAGATTACTTTAACGTTAACCAAGCGGAATAAATTTACTTTATAACGTGACTAAAAAAAGTTTTTTTAATTACCGGCGATTTGCCGGACGGTTTTTATTGGTGCGGATATGTAGTTATTTGCGGTGTGATTTTGATTAATTCTAATTTAAAAAATGCAGTTTGTGTTAAGCGGTAAATATTTTATAGAAACATTTGAAATTGATTTTAGGTTGGGTGCTTCATTTAAATTTATATTACATTGGAAATTACTTTGGAGCCGTTTTTAAAATATTGGGATTTTTCTAAATACACTGATTATTCTGTGAACATTTTCTGGCAGTTTTTTAATTAAACAACGAGACTAATAGAAACGTGAAATTGATTATAAAAATTATGTTATATACAGTGTGTTTACAGATAGAATACCGCACTTATAAACTTATTTATTGTTGATTTTTCCAGAAAAAACTAGTGTTGATAACAAGTTTTGCTTATCTTGGGAAGCCGTGGGTAGTAATCAAATATATAATAAAACATACAGGGCGTTCAAAAAATTTCTAAGTGTGAAATTTTCTCTAAGCAGTCTTAATTTTTGTTTTCATTAAAAACTATATTAAACAAAGTTATTCAAAAACTAAAGAAATCCTTAAATACGGGGTTTAGTCAGAGAAGAACAAAAATCACATTTTGCATATAAAAAGACGCTGTAATTCTTAACTATCTTATATATCATACAATTACCATGGATATTTCCTTGTCAATGTCAAAATCAACATTAACTGCCCACCGAATAATTTTGATTTACTGGCGTGGTTTCCTCTCAAAATTGTAGATACGGGACTGAAGATAATCCAAATTTTTGATCGACAATGGTAAAAAATTTAAATAAATAATAAAGTTTACAGGAGTGCGCTACCCCATTCGAGGACACACTGTATATCGTGACGTCGACTTTTTGAGGTTGTTCGTTTTCACTTGTGTCAGCCCACCATTAAGGAAGAATGACATAAAGAAAACGCAAGTAATTTCATTGTTTTGTTTTTAGGTCAAAATTAATCAGCTTTAAACAATAAACCACCAGCAGCAACATAAACCTTCCCATTCCACCGATACTAGATCGAGCAGGACACTACAGGGTGTCTCAAGAAATTGCGAAAAATATTAAGAGGCACTTAAGCTACTGATGATACAATTTAAGGTAAGAGTGTGAATTTTTAGAATTCTTGAGTTGAGAATACAAAGAAAAGAGTACAAAGTTATGTCTCTGTATGAATTTTTTTTTTATTTTTTACTCATTCATTCGAAAAATCGCCTTGTCTGTGAACTAACCACTAAAATAAATATATTTAAAAAACTACTCACCAAAATACATGATGTTATAGAGGATAACACGACTTACCTAGAAAAGGAGAAAAACAAAAATAAAAAGATGTATTTGTATGTATCGTTTGTTTCTATTATTAACACTGTACAAAAAATTTGAGTTTCCTTTAGGAGAAGGTCGGGTACATTACTATTATTACCTAATTTTTTGGTAAAAATGAATCAGTAGAGCAGTAGAAGAAAATGGAACTTATTTAAAAATATTTGTCGTGGATTTACGCTGTTACTACAGCAAATTGTACATATTCACGCAACCTTTTCATTCCAAGCAGTAAAAAGATTGAAAAAAATGTAACGAAGTTATTACTTACACCATGCCAGGTCAAAATTTATCGCTGTAATTTGTTGGTGCAATAAGAGCCTAAGGCAATCCAGATGGTCAGGTTTCTAGACCAGAAAAAATTTGTTTCTAAAAAAAAACAGCGACCCATCTAGGCGTTTTAATATTATTTATCTGCTACCAGTAAGAAACATTGTTTAGAAACGAAAGCAAGAAACAGTACTATTTCTCCGATAATAATTCCCAAGGGAACTATGATTTTCCTATGACTAGAAGTAAAAGGCTGATTTCGCTCCATCCAAATCTGTAAAAGAAGATGACGCCAAAAAACTTTTTTGATAATTATTATTAAAATCACCCAGCAGACCCATCTTAATTCTGAAGCTACTAGTTGCTTTTGTTCAGAAAAAAGTAGTACTAAATTTGAAGTTTGAGTTGTTGAGGGATCATAACATAACAGAAATGTAGGAAGGAAAAATGTTACACCTGTTTTTTTATTTGTTTTGATTACGTAAATTAGCCCTGAACATTTTCGGCGCTGTTCAATTCAAATTTCTTTGAAATCTTAAAAAAATAATACATGTAATTTTTATTATACTCATACCATTACTACCACTATGGGTACACCGTATGTCATGCGTTTTGAAAATAATTGATACCTTCGTGTGATGGTAGTACATAATTAATACTACAGCGACGTTGCCTTTACATTCACAAACTACGTTCACAATACGGAAAATAATTAGAAACGAGTATTTTATTCATTACTCCAATAATTCAGTTGTTGACCCAGATACATATTTTGGTCGTCTATTTAAAACCATCAAATGAGTTCATTTAGCACTGAGCCATACGCAAATTACCAAATGTAAAATGATTTCAACACGAAGTTTCCCATTTTCAAGCATTTTCGCTTAGTAACACTGGTAAAGTTACGAGTATCGGAAATAATCCTATATATCAAATCAAGGTTTCCTACGCATTTTAGGATGTGATTTTCTGTTGTCCGCGACAAAGGAATTATAGTAAAGGAGACATTTCAGACAGAGAGATACCATACAAATGGCGACCAAAAATAAAACCTTGTATTCTTTTTAACGGGTCTTTCCTATAATTGCCACCGATACCCCGTATCTCCATCACTGGAGCAGGTAAATTTTAGGAAAAGCCCTCAGATTTTGGACACAGTTTACATAAATACATGTGCACAATTTCAAATTATTTCACTTACTAGTTTTTAAATTATTTTAAAAATTAAAAACATTTTTTGAAGTTTAACACCCAGTATCATTTTAACGAAGCGTCCTAGATTCACCAAAGAATACGAGGTTCCATTTTTGGTCACCATTTGTGAATCACCCTGTATAATGGTAGATACTTGAAATTGTTTCTAAAACGGTGGTAGGAAAAATTTGTGGATATATCACATATTTGCTTGAGTACATTTTTATTTCAAACTAAGAAATTAGCTAAATTGTATTTTGTAAAAAATTGAATAAACGTTGCACAAAAATTCAAATTTTTTTATATAAAATACAAAACATGTTTTCATAAAGTGACATGATTTTTAAGTCCAAATTATTATACACGGGGGGCATTGATAAGACGCATGTTCAATAATCAAAATCATTGAAACTGCAATACGGGCCTTAAAATTAGTAATAATCAAAATTGGTAAAACTTATTGAGAACCACTGGAATCGTCCCCGAGTTACATACTACATAAAAAGAGCTCAACAGTTGTGGCCGTAAATGACATGTCATTTGTTTCTTTGCCCCGTTTTTTTGTAGCAAACAGAAATATTTTTGGTTCAATTTTAGGGAATCACCAGTTCTACTTTAGTTTTCATTACGCAAACATGTGTTTTTTATTGTGAAAAATTATTAATGAGAAATATCTAAGTAATTTATTTTTCTAGATTCCTACTTTTAACTGTTTCTTCCCTTTGTGAAAGAAAAATGTGCCTCTGGCGTGTGCGAATAAACATACAAAAATGGCCCATTATTACAGTAATTGAATTAGTGGACATGGTGGTAAGGTATGGAAATATGTATGTACCAACTATAGGTGGCGTCAGCGGTACCAAAAAAGTTGTTTCGTATCAATGTGGTAAGTCAATAGATCATGAAAAATATTATTATTCTATTTGCAAATAATATTTCTGCCTACAAAAAACACAATTCCACAAAATATTGGTACTAACATCTCAAAGGAAACACATGCGCAAACTTTATTGTTACACCTTGTAGGTCATTACAAGTAAATTTTTCACAACAGCAACATTATCTTTATTCAAGCTAAAACTTCTACTGTTTACAACATTTTTCTATAAGCACCATTAAAATTTTTATCATCTTCTTTGTCGTTGCCCATTATTGTATATTTTATAAAAGCCATTAATTTGCGTAATAAAGGAACTGTTTTCATATTTTATGTTATAAACAGTAGCCATCTATTAATAAACAGCGGTTTCTCTCAAGGTTACCTAAAAAGAACCTATTCTGCCCGCCCCTGCGACAAAGACGTTTGGAATAGGTCACGTATCATGGCGTCCAATGAAGGAACTTCGACTTATTTGAAGTACGGACACGTCGATGTTACATCAGAGATTAAAGTATACGTTTTGTTTTTCGAATGTTTGAGCACACTCCCAAAATTCTTATTGGATCATTAGCCTAGAAAGAATCTTGAGGTCGGCGATGCAGCGACTCGAAGGAACAAGCCAAAGTCACGTATTAGAGAAAAAACGTGTAATAAGTAATAACCAATAATAAAAGATTCAGCGAGGTTTGTTCATCGTTTCTAAAGGTATAATCATTATTAGATCATCTCCATTAATATCTACTTCACTTAATGGTAAGATGTTTAAGACTACTAAAACACGTGATCGATATTTTCCATTTTCTCCACATTTTAGGATATACTCATACATATAAAAATATTATCTGCACAAAAAGTACAATATCCCTTATTTGCTTATATTTTACTACTAGTTCAATGGGTCACATTCAACACAACTCGTAACACATACACATACAATCAATACAAATATACAGATACTACCAATGTATTTAACCAGCTGTATTATAGCTGTGCGAAAAATAAACAGCGAAAGCATTCAGGATTATGTGTTTGCTTTGTTTATCGTTTCATTTTTTGTGTAGTTTGTATCTTCGCTTGATTTCACCAATAAACTCAGTTCAACATACGTTTTCATCGTTCGTTATTGAGAGTGATAGAAAGCGTCGCTGATATAAGTGAGGTTCAAAATGATAGTCTTACTTTGTTTCAATTAAAACATGTGTACAGAAATATATGAATTAGTATACTCGGTCAAACTAGTCATAAAAATTAAGGGATAAAAAAAATTATAAATTTTTAGGTGATTTTCAAAAGGCTGTAACTTGGTAGAGCGATCAAAAAAAGTTTCTAGTTTCAGAACCTTGTCAACATTTCTTATCATTGAAAACTAAGAAATCAAAAGAAATCCAACGGAAACAAAATTTTCTAAATTTTTGCATGCCTTCTGAAAGCTTCACTGAATTTTCTTTGGCAATCTCACCTGTCAGCTCTCTTAGGTTGATTCATCCTCTTTTCTGTATTCTCGGAATATTCTTTTTTGACGATAGTATTGTAAATAAAAATAAATTCTTTTTTGAAAATTTGTTTAATTTTGTTTATTTATTCGATTTTTGCGAAAAAAACATTTTCAATTTAAAAAAGTGAATAAAAGATACAAAATTTATCCTTTAATTGATTATTAGAAAAAAATGACAATTCCAGTGATTTGGAGGGGACCGCCTAGCCGGGTGTCTTACCCGGTGGATTTCGATCTGCCGAGGTAAGCATCACGGACGCAGGCTGGAATTTGGATGGGTGGCCTAAGGCAGGCTCGGGGACGTGGCTGTGGCAGTCTACCAGAGACCTGGGTCGCTCAACGTTTGCCACATGCATGTGGTCCCCGATTAATGGTAATGAGAACAGAGCAAAGAAAATCTCTGTAACTCAAAACCATGCTATCATATATAAACTGTACGAAACTTTGCCACCAAGCCACCCGTGTAGTAAATAGGATGGTTTGAAGAAAAGTACTCGAGTAATGAAGGAGGGTGTACAAGGGGCCTAATAAGGCCTAAGTGCCGCGGTGGAAAAACAATTCCACCACTCTCCGACATACATACATCCAGTGATTTGGATCACAATGAAATAAAATTTTATCTCCCAGATCTGAAATCTAGGAACGTGAAGCTTCCATTTCCTTTTTTCTATTTTCTCTACGACCAAGAAAATCATCCAAAAATTTTAGATTTTTTTTATATCCCTTAATTTTTGTGTCTATAGTAGGATCGTATTAGATGCAAAGTAGAGCAAAAAATTGTCGGTCAAAGGAAAATCGTGTCATCATTTTTAGGAGGCGTAACATGAACCATTTCAAATTTAAAATGAAATTGAATGTAAAATCCGAAATATCGCTGCATACACACTGTTTTTTCGTAGTAGCTGTAATCACCTAGGTGCATCTAGTGGTCGGTTATATGTCAAATACTACTGAGCTTGGTCGTAAATTAGACTGCCTCCAAAAAACAAGTAGACAACAGTGGCGCGAACAGGGGTGAAATGTAGTACATACATATGTGGAATTTAAAAAACAAATTGGATTTATAATAAATTACATTTAAAATAAATAATTTATCAAAATAAAGGGATTTTTGTAGGAATAGGGCGTCAGACGTGAACTGATCCCTTCATCCCTTCATAATGCATAAAGAAATTATTCAATTTCTAAACCCCTTAAAACCGTATTGCACTGGATCCTTTGAAAGGCAATGATTTATTACTTTGCATCGAATATGATCCTACTACTATAGTGTTTCATTATCACGGTTTGCTAACATAATTAATGTGAACTTTCTTCTAACAAGCGAATCGCGAATGGTTACGTCATCGTCACGCGGTTCGTTTGTAGAAACCTCAACGACGACGACGACGTCCATTAGCATAATTTTCAGCTGCAAAACGGACTTCTCCGCGCTGCAACTTCCTTTCTTTCCTGCTCCGTTCGCCTATGCACGTCACACGGTTAGCTGCATCGCACACACAACTAGAGAGTGCCTTTTGCATACGAAGGACCGACTGCGTTGGGAAAGGATCCAGGTCAATCGATTTTTGCCGTTTCGCGTTTTACTTTTCAACGAGATCGTGCCCGTACACGATATTTCATATTGCGTGTGTACACTGCGAAAAGGATTACAGTAAAATTGCAAAAAGTGAAAAGGTAATTGGAATGTGAGTTCGCATTTCACAGTGTATTTAATAATATTCTGTAAAATTAAATTTGACCTTCATGTAATTTAACGCAGATTGAAGACTTTGATAGATTTACCTTTAATCCAAAATATGTAGTTTAACAGTAAGATTTTAGGCATAATCACGATGATAAAACACTAAAGATGTATGAGATCTTGAATCTTGAAATTTTGACGATAAAAAAAAATCTTTCAGTTTGATTGTATATGATGTAATAAGTTGATCAGAGAATAATCACAGCAACTCCAAAAGTAAAATTACAAAATAATTACATTCAACTTACAGAGAAATATATGTCCAATGTAATTTAATGGAAATATCTATAGTTTTCGCAGCAGTTCCGAACAACATTAGGTAAGGTTAAAAAGCCTGGAACGTAAGTGTTAAGTAGCATCAACTATAATTTTCACTTAATTTTCCGAAAAATTTATTTTTGCTTCATGTAATTAATTAACTTCTTCAAAATTACTCATACTGAGAAAAAAATTTCTAAATTAATAAACGTCACAAAATAGATACATGTTTGCATTTTTCTTAATACCATTTGTTATAAATTTGGTATTAAAAATAATTTAATCACATGAAAACTTGTAAAAGTGACTTGGATTCTTTTTGAAATAAGCGAATCAATTATAAAGTTACGTCAACTATAGTTTTCACTGCTTTTTCCGAAAAATATATTTATATAATTTTTATACTCCGGCACGTAATCCTGCAGCACACAACGCATGTGCACAAGATGCACAGGGTCGGCTTACATTTATCGTTAATTTTCTTAATTAATTTTCTCGAAAACAGAAGCATTATTACAATCGGTTGTTCAATAAAAGTTACTCATTTTCGTGCCCTCTATTCAATACAAATTATATTTATGTAATCGCATTCATATCGGTAACATGGGTGTAAAATTATATCTTCATAAGTTTTCAGTGCATTTACCAAATAATCTATTTACATGATTCATATTAAGTTTCATCCAATGTAAATTTTTAATTTATATCTAACAGAAGTGTAAAATTATACTTATTATAGCTTCTACTGTATTTTTCGAATATTACAAATTCATGTAAATCTCCTGCAATAATTTCACCAATATCTTATGTTAATATAACGTGGATTTGCCCCGTCTTTTTCAGAGTACCCGGTGTGCTATGGCAAAGGTATATAATGTATAATGCTGGTTTCTGTGTAACGATTATCGCCGATATAAAAGTGGGACATCCGCTCCGTTACAGAGAAACACATAAAACTACACTTACGTGTCCGTGTGGTGCGTAATACACATGCTGCCTAGGATATACATAATTCGTTAAATAATAAGCGAGAATTATTGTAATTTTACCGTTACTTCTCACAGAGATATATAAAAAATATTTCCGGTTAATTTATTTGTACCTAATTGATGTCGTTCATGTACCCAATAGATATTATAATGGCTGTTCAAACGTCACTAAAAATGGTTCGATTAAGAATTGACCTTAATGTTTATACATTTAGGCCAAAAATAATAATTAAAAAATACATGTTATTAGAGACACATAAACCCTACACAATATCGAAACAACCTTCCGTTATAGTGGCAGTTTAAAAAAGTATAATATAAAAACCTATATGCATATAAAAGTTAAATTTGTACCTATACCACTGAAAGTTTAACATCAAAGTACTTATTGTAAATTTACCCATTTGTGTGTTTGAAATGGGATAAGGAAACACTGGAAGATATGAACAGGAAAATACACATCGTATAACGTTACAGACAACTTTCAACTGCGGCAGATAATGTTCTCATATGTACAAAAGTTCTGCAGGAAGGTAACAACCAGTGAGATTTATAATAGTGGCTTCTAAAAACATCAATTTTCACATTCTAGCCTGGGTAACGGCCAGTCATCTGAAGATATTTACGTTTACTTACTAGAGAAATGGAGAAATCAGTAGGTGAAATTCCTTGAAAATCAGTGTAATAGGAAAGGATATAATATAAAAAGAGAATCCTTTACTTGAAAACCTGTTTCGTCATACTACTTCCTTTACAAGAACAAAAAAAAAATTCTCCTTAGCTTAGATTACGAAAATATTGAATGAATCACTTCATACCCACGGACTCCTAAACTTTACTTTTTAGTAACAACAAAGTCATGTAGATAAATAATAATTGATCTAAAGTTGAAAAATAAATAGTAACTATAATAATAAGTACCTGCTTATAATTAATTATTACATTATTTTCTTTTATAGCGTTTAAAACTCGCAAGTGGATTTCGTAATGGAAGATAGAATGAATTAATAATAGATATTTTCAATAATTAAAATGACAAACTGCAAAACGGCGGTTAAAATTAATAACAATAGAAACTGTTAAAACTTATTAAGAACCTCCGGAATCATCCCCGACTTACATGCTACATAAAAAGAAGTAAATAGTTACGGCTTGCTTTTTGTCCCATTTTTTTACAGTACCTAAACAGAAACATAGCCAATTCAATTTTAGAAAATAATCATCAATTCTACTTTAGTTTTTAATACGCAATGCGTGTTTTTTATTGTGGAAATTATTAAGAAACAAATGTTTAAATGAAGTAATTTATTTTTGTGTGTATCCGCGATAATTTTTAAGATGCAAGCGCACCAAGCGGCGAAAGCAGTAAGCTCCGAGACAAGGTAATTTTGACAATGCCGTTCGCGTTTACACATTAATTTGAACAACATTTGTCTTATTTGCCATTATTATTAGTAATTTTGTTACCAAACTTCGGTTATTTGACTTTTGTGTTACTTTGTAGGTTTCAAATATTTCATAAATAAATTTTAAGGCAAGTATTTATGTCTACTTTATTTGTCTCTAGCATTATAATTTAATGTTCATTTTATTAGGTTATAACTATGAACTTATCCGTTGTGGAATACATTTCCTATTTACATATAAGCCAACGAAAACTCTCGTTGTATATCAGTAGGAGAGGCAGTTTTTAACGCTGACCATATGGTACTATATGAGAAAATTGGGCAAAGTTAATTTAAATTTAGAAATTTTTATTGTGTCTACAAACTAGTGCCTTTACTTACTAACAACCCTCATGAAATTCAGGGAGTATTATCTATCGGCTATAATATTTTAAAAATTTCTTCAATGGTTTGATTAAAACTTAATTCTGGATTTTTCTTGGACCATGAAGAGCAACCTTGAACTGAACAATAATAGTTTGACAGTTTCTTCTTTCTATCCCTAATTGCTGAAGTTTTCCTCACACCATTTTCTTAAAATTACAGTGTTCAAAAAACGAACAATAAACACAGTTTTAAATAAAATACAAAACGAAATGTCACACACAGAAGAAATGTTTACCTTGTTTCGCTAGTATCACTTGTCACCGCCAGAGGGCGAGCTCTTATCTGCATTCGCGAATATTAATAACTGCGAATAAACATGTTAAAATGGCACATCAGCTATTTCCAAATAGGCATGAATTGAGACTTCGATGGAGTCAGCAGTTCCAAAACTATTTTCATCGTATCAACGTGGTAAGCCAGAAAGGTAAAAAAATATTCTACGCAAAAAATACTTGTGCCAATCGATTTACTTAGGTACTCTTCAAATATCCTTCTCCAGGATTGTAAACACCTTATATTAAAAGTCATTCGGAAACGTTTCAAATTTATAAACGTTTATTAAACGTTTCTATATAGATATGACATCAAATTTCAAAAATAATATACTAAGTGTTCCATTTTTCTCATATCTCGTTAATTTCAGTCCGCTGAAACTATTTTAAATCGAATGCTTTCAAAAATTAGTCGTATTAGCCATATTTTCATTGAAGAGAAGATATCGAGAAAGGCCCATATAAAAATAGTGAAAATTCAATTTGGATTACTTCTGTAAGTACTTTGAACCAAAAATCCTGTTTTTATCTATAAAACGCAATAACATTATACATTCTATCTACGCCTGTTCAGATAAGAATCGGTTGCTAGAATGTTACAAAACTAAAATCAACTGCAGCGCTTACGATCCAAACAGCGAAGATAGAAGATAACTACGCAATCGCCAGCGTCATTTTTCTTTATGGACTGACCTAGGCCCAGACACAAACAGCATGCAAGACGCGCGGAATTGCATATTTGTATCCCATGATTATTTCGTAAATAGAAAAAAAAAAAGAAATATTATATTAATAATATAAGAATATTCTTTATCAGTCGGAGCGAACAGCATGAATCGCTACGAAGGAGTGCTTGGTTTCTGGTTGACATCAGATTTACTCACGCAACAGCTTGCTGACCGCTAAGTCAAGTCGCCTAGGACGCATGCTTGCCATATTTACGATACTTAACTTACTGACTTAGAATCGAGCTCCGCGCCGTTGCCACATGTTCGCCAGATATTTCCGCCAAGATTATTGCTGCGTTACAATCTAGTATATCATTTCATTATAATTGATCGCCTTCTTAATACACTTTTTGCGTTATAAAAATTAACTCGTATATAGAAAAGGCTTTAGCTCAACTGAAAAATAAATGTCAATCATTCATTTCGGAAAAAATAGTGGAATGAGGAATTCTACTCAATGTCAACGCTCTGACATTGACCTATATTACTTAAATGCTAAGAGAAATACCTTATCGGTTTGCAAAATAGATATTTTAATGTAATGACGTCTTTTCGATATTAAAAAGGGGCTTTTTCACCAGTTACAAATTGAAAAATCTTTTATACCACTTATTGTTTGTACATAATTAGCCTGCGAAATTATCACTACGTTCAGAAATAACAAAAAAAAGTTCTAATAATACACATATTCGAAAATGCCTTCTAAAGCAGTCACAGTCCTTTAAATGTGTGTCTCTGAGGAGGGGTTTTATTTAATATATTCGAAAGGAGTTATAAATAAATTCAAAATTCCATATATACCATTTCTCTCGTTATTAAGAAGATGGATAGTTATCATCATTCTAAAACTTGATGTGGAATTAGGTCAGAACAGACAGTATTTAATATTTCGATGATTTAAAAAAATAATGATCAAACAGAAGTACTGACAATAACAAGGAATGAAAAATGTAGGTATTCAAGAAATCCAACGTACATGCACTATTACATAAATACACATTCGACCCAAATCTTTCGACGCTGTATACCACTATACATACAAAGAATTCAAATGAAGTCATAATTCTGCAGAATTCGTGACAGCTACTTGTGTCAGGTGTTTACAGGAATTAAGGAGAATATATCGTATCCACCTGGTTGTTCGACAAAGTAGTGTTCTTTAATCAGACTCAAGGCCGTTTGGTGAAAGAAAGTTTTAAGAAGGTATTACAGCTGACGATATAACACTAAAATAAAATCAGCTAATGAATTGGAAAATCACATGAAAAAATTACACAGCAATTCAAAATTTTTATAAATGGGAAGAGCAAATGAATAAGTATATGTAATGTGGAAGGAATCCGAGGATTTAGTTTTGAAAAAGCTGGTAATGTTAAGAAATAAATGGAATCACTTACAAAGGCTTCAAATCTGCTACTTTGTACATGGTGATCCATATAACATTCTACCTCTCTTATCCTTTTTACTTTTCTATCTAGAAAAAAATTGTAGCGATTGCCATGAAATGATTATAATTTTACGCTATTAAATTTTCTAAACAGATATTTAAATATACTGAGAAAAGTATACTATAGATACTATAAAATGTATTTTATAATAGATCCATCATGTTCCAGATGAAACAGTTTTTAAATAAGTTTTTTTAATGAAAAAATGATTTTATGATCCGGAAGAAGTTCTATTGGCCTCCATGACGTTCTTTCTATAGAAAATCTTGAAACACTCTAAACAAAGAAGGATCAAATAATTTATATGATCTAAGGGAAAAAAGACTGACCAAAGTTAATAACTATCGATGGAGTGGATAATAGGGCATTAAAAATACTGGTTTGGAATATCTATCCTTTGTGTAGAACTTCTATGTATAATAAGACTGTTATTAATTTAAAAATTGTAAATTTGTTTGCGACTATGTGTAGGATCTGCTAATAAACCAAACTATCAAAGCAAATATAAGTGACACGTATACATCATTGTAATCAGAAAAAAGAGAGGAATCCAAAAAAACAAATATACAGGGTGTTCCATTAGAAAAAAAACAAAAGATTGGTATATATTTATTTACTAAATTCACCATGCAATTTTTATTTTATAATAATTCCCTGAGGTCGCAAAAAATCTACTAAATATTTGGTCTTTATCATTGAATGACCCTATACATATGCTAGTACAAAACACAAAATATAATAAACGCTTTATAAACCATGAAATAAAACTCAAAATATATTGTTTCATTTGTCGTATTGGTATCACTTGGAAGATGTTGAAAACTTTATCATATATCGGTGGTAATTTAATGTTACGGTATGGTATCCGCCTCAACCACAATTTTAATTTTCCAAACACTACCTCATGACTCGCATTCAGGCACGCTTTTCTAAGGATGACTATAAATTATAAAACGGTTATATCCCCATAAAATATAAAAAGGATACTACCCACGCAAGGCAAAATATCGCAATAAATATTTGCGGGCATTTTTACGAAGACAGATTAATTACTGGCCCGCCAATTTGTACGAATTTTTGTGTCAAAAAGGCTTTCAAATAAACAAAAAAACAGACATTTTATAACGCTAATTCAGCTGGGAAGTCGAACTCATTAAGTCTTGGAATGAAGGGCTTGCTGGTGCGACAAACTGCTCTTTAAAATAAAACTAAATTATACAGTGCCAGTATGGAGTTGTTCAGGTGCTTTGATGAGGCGAAGAGGCAGAAACGATATGACCCTGGTTTGGAAACCAAGGCTGAGGAGTTATCCAGAGCAAGCTTATCTAAAGCCTGAACTCTTCTACAGCATTACTAGCTAGGAGGGGATACATCAGCTCAGATGTTGTGCGAGTGTGGCGGTCTAGAAAGAACAAAAGCTGCAAGCTATGTGAAGAAGCCACTGTCAAAATTGTGGAGACCAATTAAAAGGCTAACGCTAGATGAATAATTTTAATATCGTGGAGGTCTACAATAGACCTATGTATGTTGATAGTAGAAAAGGATGATGAATTTACTCCCTACATTTATATTCTTACGCTCATGCTCCAGCATTTTGTTACTGGTTCTTGTGGCGTACTTGTGAAGACCAAAACACTAGCAACGGCAGTCTCAAAAAAGCTGAAAAAGAGCTAGGCACACAATTTTTACATATTTTCCTGCCATCGTACTCATTGGTCCATTAGAAGTAGGTATAGCGAAAATTAATATTTTCCTCGCTTATTTGTAAAGAACATCCCCATAACTATGAGCCCGTATGAGCGTTAGACGACTGTGTTAAGAAGCAGGAGCATTAAATAAGATAAAATTCCATTCTTATAACAGGAATATTAAACAATTTCTGTTAAACAACAGGTTATATTCGGTCAGGAATTCCTTTACTGAAAACATTTTTCATTTGAATAAAAATCACTCTATTTACAAAAGGTACTGATCTGTTTGTAAGTCTAACAATAAAAAGATTAATTTGTTCCTTGGCTACTACCGATTTTAGACATTTCATCGCTGACCCTATGACGTTGACAGACTACTTACTAGACGGAGTAATTTTTCGATATCCCCCGTAGCAGCAATGCCGGCAGCCGTCACCGTCTTCTGCGCAAATCCGCGACTCGCCGGAGACGATCTTCCCCGCGACTCGCGGCAACGCGTCAGCCCTGTGACGTCACCGTTCAATACGCCCGAGAAAGAAAGAGAGAGAGAGATGGGCGGGCGGCCGCCCAGTTATCAATGCCAGCGATAAAGTAAGAGTAACTGTTTATTTACATCGGGCCCCGCCAACGGTTGCTAGGCTAGGCGCTGAAATTTCTCCTACGAAGAAAATAAAGCGAAGAAATGGAAATACCGACGGTCCACGAAAGGGGAATTTCTTCGGCTGCACTTGGTAATGAAAATAACACATGGTCGCCGGTGAATGGGAGCAGCGCGGGACGCGGGCGACGGTCTTTTCGGTGGATGAGGGTACGGAAGAGGCGATTCACCGTTATCGGATGGGAAGAACGATGAGTATTGAGAGTCCGATCACATACGCGACTTATGTGTGTCACAGCACATTGCAGTTTTAAAAGCAGCACCGACTGGATACCGTAACACAGTTAACTACAAAGAAGTATGTGTATACAATTTTGCCAACACATATGTTTAAGGAAAGAAATGTTCCCGCAAGAAATCGACCAAATCAAAATGTTCTATTTAAGACTGATTCTCTCGGATTCTTCGGCAGTTCTAGTAATATCCATAAGAATACAAAAAAGTCAATCAACTTTATCATTCTCATTATTGTTAATGCTTGGATCTGGGGTTCCCCTATAAAGTTAAATACGAGTATTAGAAGAATAGTGCAACCAGATTTTTTGTCAAAAAGGCCATAATATTGCCTCAAAAATAAAGTAAAATGAAAAGAACACAAGAAATTTAACAAAATCATGATCCCATAACAGACCATTTTTTTAATGAAAACTAAATAAGTTTTTATCTTTTAAACAACTTTTATTTTATTACAACCGTTTTAACAGCTGTTAAATTACATTTGGTGCCGTTTAAATTATACAGGGTGTTAAAAAAACAGTGCAAAATATTTAAGGAGGTAATAGGACCAAAATAAGCAGAAAAGTCTCAATAAACATGGGTCCGCAAAGTAACGGTTGCGGAGATATGGAATGTTTTATGTTTTTTAGCCCTTTTTTTATTTTGCAAAAACGTTGTGTATTTTCTTATAATGGTTGGTTGATGTTTAGTGAAATAAACAGTACGTATTTGACAGTTGTTCTCAGTGCACAAGTTTTCTTTCGCTATGGCTGGTTACTCTAACGCATGCATTTCATGTATGGTCGTGCTAATGGCAACGCCACCGAAGCGCGACGTCTTTATGTTGACGCTTATCCAAATCGCCAGATTCCTTCACAACGCATGTTTGGAAAAATTCACCAAAGACTGCGTGATACCGGTTCCTTGAGCAAACAGTGCCATTTATCCGGAAGACCAACCCCTAGAGCAGAAGAAGAAATTCTAGCACTGGTAGAGCAGAATCCAGGTACGAGTGTGCGGAGAATATCAGCCAAGGTAGCAATTAGTGGTCCTCTTGTTTGGAGAATCCTTCACGAGCAACTGCTTTATCCATACCATGTACAACGAGTACAGGCCTTAAATCCAATAAATGATCATCAAGCACGTTTGGTTTTTTGCCGCTGGTTTCTACGTCATGATGCTGAAGACCCTCGTTTTCTTGCAAACATTCTTTTTACTGATGAGGAGGGATTCACAAGAAATGGAGTGTTTAATTTTCACAATACGCATATTTGGGACGACGAAAATCCTCATGCTCTAATAGAATCTGGACATCAGGCACGTTTTTCATTAAACATTTGGATGGGTATTGTAGGTGACAGGTTTCTAGGTCCTGTTGTTTTACCAAACCGATTAACAGGCGCTGCTTACCTCAACTTTCTGCAGAACACACTGTATGAGTTTTTGGAAGACATTCCTTTGAATCAGTGGCAACAAATGTGGTTCCAGCATGATGGTGCTCCAGCTCATTTTTCCATGGCCGTTAGAGAGCATTTACACCAAACTTTTCCACATAGATGGGTAGGAAGGGCCGGACCTGTTTTATGGCCAAGATCGCCTGATCTGAACCCTCTAGATTTCTTTGTTTGGGGATATTTGAAGACATTAGTGTATGATACTCCTGTAAATAGCCTGGAACAGCTGCAGCTACGGATTAATCAAAAGTGTCAAGAAGTCCAAACCAAGGAGGGTGTTTTCGAAAGAGTTCGAATATCGTTGAGACGAAGATGTCGTGTCTGCTTGGAAATGGACGGAGGGCACTTTGAACATCTTCTGTAACTTTGTTTTTGTTTGTTAAAAGCTTCCTTTGCCGGTTTATTCCTAATAAAATAAAATGTTTGAAAAACGAATAGTGGTCCATATCTCCACAACCGTTACTTTGCGGACCTATGTTTATTATGACTTTTCTGCTTATTTTGGTTCATACTATTACCTCCTGAAATATTTTGCACTCTTTTTTAACACCCTGTATGATGTATTAGTACTTAAATATATGCTTAGAGGAATTAAAAGTAAAATTAATTTCTGAGGTTAGTTCCACAGGTGACAATTAATTCTCTTAAACTTAGTCGACGGAGTATGTTAGAGTTTTCCTCTAAAAAAAATAGATAAAATGTAGTTAAAATGAAGAAAATCAGCAACCAATATTTAAAATTGCACCACCTTTTCGAATCTCGTCAAGAAAACATTTAGTACGGAAATGTAACTATGTACTTAAAAAAATAAATATACGTACCTACATATGTCTGTAGGAGTTTTGTATAGGTACATATATAAATACTATTGAGACGAGTATTATTTGTTTCAGATGAAAATATCTCTGCCCGCGCTATCGCCGTTACACAAAGGAGTATTAGATCTTCTGAAGGCATCTAAACCTGCTGTCGATTCTCAAACCTGCACCACAAAGGATCCTGTGCTCCTCGGATATATAGATTATATCTTCCTACGTGTAACATAAGCTGCCACACACAGTAGTTCCATTATTATTCGTCATTATCGCTGTCGCTTTGATTTCATCAGGCCTTGGTGGTTTTTCGTAACTCGAAACGGCTACACGGACACACAAATCATATGCAAGTTGCAGCTGCCTCCGTAATCATATCAATCACAGAATAATGTAACCCGATATGTTATTAGTAAAGCAAAGGATTGATGGAGTCGCTGCTGCAAGGAATCGAGTCTATTGAAACCACCATTTTTTCACAAAAAGCCTTAGAAATCAGCAAATAACAATTATTAATTTGACATACAAAAGTAATCATTACATGGCAATGGCGGCTTGTGAGGGAGGGGGCTCCTACAATGTTATCTACATAATTGAATAGATTAACCTTATGAAACATATTAAAAAGAAAATTTGCAAAACTCTGAAAAAAGCACGTGTTGGGTTATGAAAATTTATAGGCAAAATTCCTAATTACAGGTCGGGGGTTTCGTCGGCTAGTCATAGGCGCGTTCGTCGTAAACAAATAAATAACAGGTAGGAATAAATAAAAATAAATATTTTTGCGTACTTTAACATCGAAGAGTAGTTTTTTACTCCTTGGCGCGTGCGACGTTATTAGAATGTTAAAACACGTATACACGAAGCATACGCGAAACCAATAACTGCCGTTATTATCGGTTTCGTACGTGGCGCTGTAGCAAAAGGCCGACGCGACGGCTATGATCATCCGACCGAGCCCCGAACTCTATTAATAAAGGACAAAATTATGAGAAAAACAGTTAAATAAATTATGTGTCCCAAATTATTTTTGCTGAAATATCATCCTATTTTTTACAGTTCAACAGGATATAAAAACAATAAACTATTGACATTCAAAGTGAAATTGACAATAATGTTGAATACAGGGAAAATATTTGGACATTTCTTTGCATCTGAAATTAGCTTCAAATTTACAAAATTCTGAAGTCCTCCTCACTACAAGAAATGAAATAAACATATTTTCAAATTAATATTTGGATACAGAAACCGGTTATATGCAATCCAACGACAGAAGACATCATTCAGAGCAAAGTGCAAATACGATTTGGCACATAATTGAGATATGCATTTAAATTACATCAACTTATTTGGAGAAAATTTTACATAAAGAGCGTAATTTTATGTACTGGTTCATTTACTTTCAGTAACATTTATAGAAACGAGTGGATAAAATGCGAAATAACATAACCTTGAACGGTGTCTTTGACTACGCTTAAACAAAAATAAAAAAGCGGATGATTATCCGTCTCAGAATAAATTATTCCACGAAGAGATATAAAACTTTTAATATAATTGCATAAAATTATAATTTAGTTAATTAATATGTATTATATAAATTTCTTCCATTCTATTTTTGTTTTTAATTTAAGTGGGCTTTATTTATTTGTTTTAAGTTTTTTGTGCAGATGTTTTCTGAACTCGAAGAGTCACATTTCAATTAACAATGTTGTTTCCGTCTAAATGTACAAAAATGAAGTTGTAAGTGGAACAACTTATACATGATGTCCCCTATTGAGATATTATTAGGAATATGGTAGATATTTCATACTTAGCACTCAGTAATACATTATGCCAGGAAGTTTTTCAACATTTAAAATATACAAGGTATTCCCAAATCATCTTATCCATTGGTGTCAACGAGTCCTTAATTTTTTTTACCGTTAGTTGGTTAAAGTGATCGGTGTACAACCTGTACATATTAATATTTGGAAAAAATAGGTTATTTATGTTATTCTTAATTAATATAATGCATTATTCAGTATTAAGGATAAAACAAACTAACATATTTCTAACTATTTCCTTGTAGTGTGTTACCAAAGCAGAATTTTTCAAGAATGACTTTTTTTAATAAAATGGAAAATAAAAAAATTGTTCCTGTTTTGAACTTCACCTGCAGACACACTGTATAATACGGAAACTAATATTGACGCTCACGTATCATAGTTTTCACTTGAGTGAAATAAATCTCTCCTAATAAGAAAAACCATTTTTAGTGAAGAACAAAACTTTCAGACTTAAAACGTTGCCATAAGCTCAAAGAAGTTTAGGTCGAAAATATGTTATTATTCACAGCTGTATAGTCCGATCTCAACTGAAGAACCAAGAGGTTGGTAGTATGTACCAGGTTCGGTCGCTGACGCAGCAACTTGGCACTGAAATATTTGAAAAACGAGTTCCCATATTTATTTAGCCATACCCATATACAAGTCTAGTCGCCCAGTTGAAGAATGAGCGCTCTGACAAACGCGGCACAAACACAGCCGCACTGGGCCACTGGTAATAAATTCGGTTATAAACAAATGGTCTAGAAGTGCAGTGCAGCAATGCGGAATGTCGTATGATTCAGGTAATTTTAATTTATTATAGGCACCTTCTATTAATCATTGACATTACAACTGCGAGAGGGAGAAGTAAGAGGGATATCTTGTTTACTAATATTATCACAACATGGGATTTTGGAGGACATAAATAATTAAAATATGTTGTTGGCCAAATGAACATATAATATAAATTTTCTACACATTATATACAAATTATTATAATATTTTACCTTTAGCAGGAAACTTTTTAGGGACGCCTATGAAAGTCATTAAATTTTATTGCTAGACGTTTTTATACATGTTCAACTGACTTCAGAAAGACCGTACCTATATGAGCATCAAGAATATATTTATTTGAATTCATATAAATATATTTTTGATTCAAGAATTTGTTTTTTCAGTATTCGCAGCGAAAAAACAAATACTGTGGGGGTTAGAAAATTACAAATACAATTAATGAAGTCTTTTATAGTGTTAACACGAAGATAACTTAAAATGCTGATTCCAACATGAAAAAAACATTATTACAACACATCATAACATTACAACTATCACAAACACATTGTAGGAAGATTTGTACATGATCCTTTTTTTGGTAGTGACATCATGAGCACATGATACTATCATATTTAGTGGTTTAATAACCTTGTTTCGTTTTAGCCAGTAGAGAACACAAGTTAATTTTATAATGATGGATCTGAAGGATTAATTATGTAATTTAGTACAACAGGGAACTACTGATGGATTTATATAACAATCTGCTAGTATTTATAGGAGGATAAGTGTTAACAAAACATTTAGCAAACCCAAATTTGACAGTAGACGAAGCAGAGTGGTTCTGATGGCCTGCCAACATCATCTATTTCAACTATAATCGAATATCAGGCGTGTTTGTTAGACTTGAAGTATGTAATAATTTGTTTCTGCTACAATTTAGCAAAATCGGAAACACTCAGGAACTTTTTTACACTTACCAATATATTAATTACTTTAATGTAACATGTTTATTCAAATTAGGTAAGGTATAATTTCTTAAAAAGAAACGAAGGGAGAAATCTTTATTCAAGAGCATAAGTAAGAGGGGTACAATGTTTTATTTAAAAAGTTTGGAAAATGTATGAAGGCAGAGCACTTAGGTAATCCGAAAGGAAATAATTTATATCTTGGAAGGTTTCGCGTGAATTATTATTGCTCGGTTTAGGCTCCTAGGATTTTTTATATGTCGTAGCAGCTACTAAAATTGATTAAGCAGTTTTTTAATCAAAAGCAATCATACCGGCAACTTTTTACTTGAACTGAGTCGCTTGTTAGTTAATCAATTTTCGGTGTTTGACCTTCATGCCACTGTCTATGTACTATAAAGCGTTCAATAAAATTTGCTGTTACTCTTTGAAATATCGAAAAACGATGTAATCTGATGATAACATCTCAATTTATATTTCAGGGGAGGATACACGCCTCTCTAAGGTATTTTTCGTAGCGTATTCTAAAATTTAGCACACTCAAAACTTGTTTATTTTTGATATCTAAATGTTAATTGTTGCCATTTGCAAATAAACGAGTTTTGCACGATACTTTTATTACAAACTTCCTGCCCGTCTGGTTTTGTAGCCATTCAAGTTCCCCGACTATTTCAGCAACTTTTGGTTTTATAACAGCCCGTATAATTTGGAATTTTCAATGAAACTTCATCTCCAACTAAAACTAATCAATTTCAATCAGCATTTCCTTCAATATTTACCTACAGCCGGTGAAAATAGACATTCAAGTTACAATAATTCGCATAAAACTGAAAATTGGTGCGAATGTTGAGAACACCATTATAAACGAAATGTGAAAAGTGCACATCGATCCTACATCTGCAAAAAAATTTATTCAATATCAAAGTTCGCAATTATGGGTTTTTTGCATTTTTCAGCCAAACGGTAAGTTTGATCATAAAAATAGGTCTGACAAAAATTATAGATCATGCAACCATCTATAAAAATTATTATTACACTTTTTCCCTAAAAATCACCATATCTAATAATATAGCGATTCAAAAAGTTGAAAAAGTTGCGTTCATGATCTGACATTGTATCAATTGTAAATATTTTTTCGACATAACCTCATCACTAAAGGCCTTCTGTAACATTCTCAACGTTTCCGCAGTAGAATATTCATTCCGCAAACAAAATTTAATGCAAATTCTATGCTCAACAAAATCAGACAGTGAAAATCGATAAGCTCACTTTCGTATGGTTACAAAAACACGAATAGCTCTGCAGCAATTGAATATATTGACTTGAAATTCTGCATAGATATCAAGGACGGTACTACCAACCTACAAAAAAATTATTGTAAGTTTTCACAATACCCGCGAGTTTTAATCTAATGTTCGTTTTCATATCAAATATAAACTTTCCATTGCTTGGATGATGCAAATAAATGACTAAAATCAATTACAGTTCTGTCATTGGAAATATAACAACGGAATTTATGTCCGTGCTGCCTCTACGACTACGAAAAACACACTTTTCGCAAATCACGTTTCTTAAAACGCACACAGAAAATTAATTTCAGTACATAATAATATCATCACATCTCATAGACAGGCTTATTATATTGGCGCCTGGTTACTCCTCTTCTATTAAATTATATTTTAAAAATGTATTACTGCTATTAATTTCACTATAAACTTTTTGCATCTGCATAACTAATCTGCGGAAGAATATAATGGCGAAACTGAAATATTAAAAAGAATATGTACCTATTTAATACCGGAATATGGCTAGACTAAACCACTTAAAATCAACTGAAATGGAACGGGGTCTCGTCATGTAAATCCAGAAATTAGCTTGACTTTCGAATGATGGATTTAATAAAATAATATGACGCTCCAAAACAACTGATAAATTGAGTGACACAGTTCTTATAGGGTGGGTTAAATTTGACTCTTTTGCAGACCTCTTTATTTCCCGAAGACAGAAAAAATGTAGCTTAAAATATAATGACGAAAAGTTTTCAATTTTGGTCGTTTTCATTGTTTTTGCTGTGAAAATATTATATTTTTGTGGCGAGCTTTCTTTTTTGCACAATTTTTTAAGTAAACTCCAACGATATACGGGATAACCTTCAGTTTGTTACTTATAATACAAATTTATACTTTTTAAGGAACGCCGTATATATTTCTCGGTATTTGAAATCTACGTATAACTTCCATTTACATGGTATTCAAATAAAATATTTTCTTCGAGATTTAGACATTAAAAATTTTTTGTAAACGGTTTGTTTCTTGATACAAATCAGTGTACCGTACATTTTTTTCATCGATACATCAAATACATGCATGCACACTTAATTGAGTTAAGAAATAATTGAATAAGAAAAAAACTATATAAATCAACGTCAAAAAATTTTGGAAGAAATTTTTTGTGCAAATATCATGTATGATACAAAGAGATTTATATGCAGATTTCAAAAATCGAAAAATATATAGGGTATATCATTTAAACAAGTATAAGTTTGTATTATAAAGAAACAGTGTTAATCTCTTCCAAAAGAGTCGAATTTTGCTCAACCTGTAGATATGCCAAGAATAAACTCTAAAAAAAGAACACATTTTAGAATCTCTTTAATATACACACATATTAAAGAAAAGTTTTCTGTTCTAGATAGAGAAAGTAAAATGAGTGGAAAAATTAAAATCCATATTACTACGATAACCACATGACGGTAGATATTTATGTCATATCTAATAATTAATAGCAATTTGTGTAATGACAGTAATTTCATTCTTTAAATATGTGCAAATTGGTGATGATTATTTACTTTTAAAAGTTAATTTGTAAAACAATGCAGATAACCTTACCATACTGATATTTTTTTTACGATAGGGTAGTTTCTAAGAACGAAGTTCTGTACAACTTATCCAAAAAAATTTGGGAATAGATGTGGCATGAGAAATGGAGTCGATATCGTAATTTTTTTTGTAAAATCCTTAGTTTCCGAGAAAAAATTACTGAAGTTGTAGTACTTTCAACCATTACATAGCTGGACAACTGTAGCCTCTAGCGTCATACGCGTGAAGATCCACGTGGCCTCAGCGACACCGAATACTGAAATTCAATTTTACAGTCGTCGTTGCCATAGTGTTTACAATAGTTTTTTAGTAGTTAGTGTTAGTGCTTGCATGTATAGCAACTCGGAGTTGATGAATATCGTTTTAATTTATGATAATAAAAAAACAATAGCATTAATTTCAAATTTTCCTCATTCTGCAAATTATGAATGGAAATCTTTTATTTAATTTAATGTTCCTCAAATAATAATCATAATTCAATTTAATTTAATAATCACTAAATATTATTCTACAGAGAAAGTTAATGCGAACTCTTCAATCAATTTCGTTAATAACACCTTATATAAATTTTTATTTGATTTTAAAAATTATATTAGAACAGTACGCCATTGTCTACATTTGTCGACACAAATAAGTTTGCGATTCTGACTCAGGTAGAGCTCCACGAAATGGAGAAAGAACGTATTCGATTAGAAGGAATAAGATGTAGGCGAGGTGATTTGGGATAGGAGCGTTTCTGTAACAGTGTCCACTTCGCATTTATGGGCGGAGCTGTCTCAGACGCAAACTTATTTGTGTCGGTATGAACTAAACTATGGATATACGCTATTATTGAAAACTTTTAAATAATTTAAGTGACTCCTCCCGCTGGTTTTACCATTTTCGAAATACAGGATATTGAAGTATCAAAAAAATTTCACAAAATTATTCAAAAATCCCTATAAAATGTTTGACGTAGATTTCTGAAACAAATACGTCAACTATCATCTGAGTAAGTTAATTTAAAATTAATTTCATAGTTTCATAACAAAATATATATTTTTTTTTAGATACGATTTCTCACTTAACTCAAAAAGCTATAATGATTTTGCTATCTATTTCTTTTGTGAAATTAATTATTTTAGTTATTTTATATTTATTTAATTGTGTGACAAATTTATTTTACATTGTCCAACTTCAAAATCTGCTTTCGGCCGTAGAAACTTTGCATTTTGTGTTCAAATGCCAAAAATTCCATTAATCTAAGTCAAATATTTTCAGACATACATATTTGAATAAACTTCAACACCTTGCATCTCGAAGACAAGTGGCAAAAGCTATAAAATAATATTAAAACAAGAGAATGTTGGTAATTCTGTTATAACTTATTTTGTTGTCAAATTGGCAGTTCAAACAAACGGCCAATGGTAGTGGTTAGTCGCTTATCAGATCGTCTACATCAAAGTGGATTTAATAACAACAATATCTCATACTGTCAACCAATCGTAGATAGAATTGTTTAAATTTAGCAGAAATTGCAAACTCTTATTAAATCGAGACAAGTTCAGGGCTGACAAACACGTCCAATAAATTTTATTGATTTAGCCTAAACACTGAGCGATAAGCGATTGTTAAAAATGGTATCGAATGACATTTGGCTCTCCCCTGTATTTACTTACTCAAAAGTCGACACCGCTCGACTTGAATGATGTACGCTTCCATTTGTCATTCCAAAATAATATTATTGCCTCATAATACGTGACGCGATACAAGAATGTGCACTGTATAATAACAGTTTTTCAAGTGTAAACATTAAAATGCACGCAGCGATGTGCCTATTCAAGCATGTACTTTGTGCTCAACTTCTTCATCTAAACATTTTTAAGTACTAAGACACGTGGATACATTTGCAATAATAAAATAGAATTATAATCACGGCAGTAAATTTCTTAAGCGCATGCACGCAGAATATTTTTCGGGTTGCTAAATTGAAGAATTTCATTTTAGAAAAAAATATGTAAACGAACTCTACTGTGATTTATAAGGCGTATTAATATACACTAAAAAAAATTAATATTCCCTAATAGATACATAGAATTCATGCTTAAACTGATTTTTGAAATTAATAAATTGCATTTGAATACTTTTGTGATGAAAGATTAGTATCTAAAAAAACAAATCTCAAATTTTATTACCCAAGTTTTATTAATAAATAATATAACTGCAACATGTAGAATTACATTTACGGGATATCTACATATCGCTATTAGACTCACGATTAAATTTACATACATACAATTTTAAAATGTTTATTTACTTCGCTTATCAAGACTTTCACTAAATATTTGAGTACCACAATAATAAAATAAATTGTGGAATATTTTTAGTAGATAAAATCTAAATGCAAATACCACGGTTGATTGGGGGAATACATTTTGCCACAAATTGTCTATAGAAAAATAAAATAAAATGTTTCATGCAATAAGCAGTTATAATTATTGTATGCTGCTAAATTTAAATAAAAATAACTTTAGACACAATTTGCATGAGCAGTTTAGTTTATTTATTTATTTATTTCGATAAAAATAACAGTAACCTCGACAATAATTTATTAATTTTAATTAACGCGAATTGTTCTCAATGTGAAAAATCAATAACGTTTCACTTAAATATAAATTAGCAGTAAGTTTTAATACAGGTATACAAATGTTTTTTTCTAGAATTAACTAGGAGGTTCAAAAACTGAGAGTCGATATTTATCTTCAGCTGTCTGTACAGATTTGCAGAAAACATTTTATTATTATTATTTGTTTACTAACGGATGTTATTTGTACGAAAAATCATTAGTTGTGATTAAATTGATTCAATCGCCACGCATGTATATGTATACTGCAGAGAAAACATCCGAATCCATCTGTAAACATGGACGAGCTAACAAAACATAACGCAGAGAATAACTGAATCAATATTTGTCATCACTCAACATCACATTTATTTTATCACAGTAAAGAAAACGATTTTCGTCGAAACACTCTTCAAATGAAACTCATTGCATGAAAACCTGAAATAAATATATAGGCAAGCAGCTACGAACGATTTGGATTTGTTTTGACTGATTGGCAATCACTCGGCCAGCTTGATGCTGAATTATCCACGTTGGTATGCAATTATTGTTTACAGCTAATTTTTGGGACACTGTGTAATTGTTACAAACAACTACTGGCAAAATATTCCACAGGCCTTTGAGTAGAACATCCAGTTATTTGTATTACATAAAAATGTATACATATGCAAATAGTACACAAGGTACTTCTCTTTACTCTAAATAATATCAAATGTCACGCGTTCTCATAATAAACTTTTTTTCAAGGCACTTAGTAGCCTGAAATATACCATATGTTTCTAATGACATCACGTACATTTTTAGGATATTTTTTATATTTTAAATTCATTTGCTGTTTCTCATATATTTATACTTATATAATTAATAACGGTAATTAAATTAAAATCCTGGGATGATACCTAGTGGTTTCTGTATATAACAAACTGTATAAATTCTTGCTACACATAAAGATCTACCTGTCAAAAGCATAGGAATTACACGCAATATTAATCACAGCTTATATTTGTTGCCCAACCACAAATAACGATGTGGTCAGACAAAGAATTTCCTGTTACAACTTTATCGCGCATATTGGCCAATTTTTTTCCTAGATGTTCTGAAACAGACGATTCGACTGTAATTTGTATTTCTACTTACTGAATTAGTGGTTTTGACCCAGTTTATTCTGTTTTAAGGAAGATTATTATGTTCTAAACATTAAAATCGACTTAAAAGAGGTCCTTAATAGTTATATAATTCATATTCCAACTTTCAAGGTATTTCCGGCATTTTCATGTCCTGTTAGTCTCGGTTTTGAAAGGTGAGAAAATATATATATATATA